>NW_004524748.1:773228-773906 GCF_000260255.1 Octodon degus
GCTCCTGAATAGGAAGAACCAACATTGTGAAGATGATCATACTACCAAAATTGCTGTACAGATTTGAAGCAATCCCTATCAAACTACCAAGAATATACCTCCCAGAGCTAGAGAAAGCATTCCTAATATTTATTTGGAACCAGTAAAGACCTAGAATAAGAAAGGTCATCCCTGGCAATAAAGACAAGGCAGGAGGCATTACAATACTTGAATTGAAATTATACTACAAGGCTACTGTGATAAAAGCAGCATACTATTGGCAAAAATAAACCTGAGAATCAATGGAATAGATCAAAGACACTGAAGCCCCTATGAAAACAATCAGCCTCCTTATCTTTGACAAAATGGCCAAACATACTCAATGGAAAAAAGATAGCCTCTTCTACAAATAGTGCTGGAAAAATTGTTCTTTACATGCCAGCAACTAAAACTTTAGCCAGGTCTATCAGAATGCATTTAGCTGAAATTAAAATGAATTAAAGATTTAAACATTAAACCGAGACAATAAATCTCCTGGAGGAAAAAGTAGGAGGAACTCTTGAAGACATAGGGGTAGGCAAAGAGTTCATGAACAAAAGTCAAATCACACTGGAAACGCTTGCAAGAATTAACAACTGGGATCTGTTCTTACTGAGAAGTTTTTGCATGTCAAATGAAATTACCACCAAAGTGAAAAGA
>NW_004524748.1:774504-775265 GCF_000260255.1 Octodon degus
GGACTAACTAATCAAGAGAGGGAAAAGAGAAGAGCTAGGGAACATGACAATGACAAGCCATACAGTGATATGTAGAGGATGAGTAAGGCAATGATTGTGAGAATCTCCAGAAGATTTTTGAATCTAGCAGTTAATTGGAAAGATTCTCACCCTGAGTATCTATATATACTGACACCTGTGAACTAAGCACCTGCACTGAAGATGGCAATTTGTAATACTAGGTTCATGGTTGGAGTGCCTGTCATTCTGGTCTTCTCAATATAGACTGCTTGTCACAAGTGTCAGTTGCTGCTGTGCTATCTCTCGGGTAGATGATTGTTCAAAAAGGAGGGGGTGGTGAATGAAGCAGGACACAGCAAAAGGGATGTTGTGGGACAGTCTTGCTTCAAGGTTGTATATGGTTAGATTTTTGTACTTATGTATAAACATAGGAATTATACAATTATTTATGCCTATTTTTTAATATGTTCTAATTTTTAAATGTATTTTCATCATATTCTCTAGGGAATTAAAGTTCAACATATCAATACTTGATGAAATATACCTGTTCCATATTATGCCTAAGATGTTAGATATTCAGACAGATAGTGAGATTAAGCTTAACAGCCTAGGTTGTACAGTAATAACAATAAACTTCTCTTCTGGAGGGTTTACAACCTAAGTTTTCAGACCAAAATTAGAGAAAAAGGAGGGCTTCAAAGAAAGCCAACATTTTGGCCCTAGCCTTCCAAGGTCAATTAAGACTCAGGACATATAAGAAC
>NW_004524748.1:776075-784824 GCF_000260255.1 Octodon degus
GTCAACATTTTCTTACATTGCCAGTGAAGCAAAATACCCAATACTATTATGGACTACTGGACTCTTTTAGAATATTTTGTTGAGTTCACACACCTGTTATATCCAAATAAGGAACTAAACAAAAAAAGGAGATACAGATGAATGTCCATTTTGCATCTGTGTATTCAGAATGGTTTGGATAGATATATATTTATATTCTCTTAATAAATAGAGGGTTTTTTGTAATAATGTTTGTAAATAGGATATCATTTCTGCATCTTGTAAAGCAATCAACCACTAAGAAGAATGTATGCAATGTGTTAATTATTGAAACTGTCCTACCAAAAAAGAAAAAAAAAAAGATTCACTTGGATAATTTAGAATCCTTTCCTTTGAGACCATTCACACCTCATATTCCTTAAAAATACTAAAACTCTTTAAATTGATTTAGTTTAGAAAGTAAAGATCAAGAGCCTGATCCTAAAATGAAAGAAATTAAGAGACTTCAAAGTGGGTTTAAATTATTTACCTAGAAAATCTACATGTATATCTGTAAAATTTTGTAATACTCTCCTGGGAGACAGGTGTTCGTCCTCTTAGGAAAAGCATATACATTCCCAGATTCAGGAAATGATGAACCTCTCCCTCTTGAGGGCCCATACCATATTTCCTTGAATATGTACTGCTGAATTTCAGCCTATTAAGCATCTTTATGCCTTTTACCTACCTGTCCTAAAAATTGATTCTTTTGTGTGTGAAAGGAGTGGATAAGATGATTTAAGTTTTTTTGTCTCCATTTTAGGAAATTCCTTGGGCTATGTGCTATGATAGAATACATACTATTGCTGATTTTATCCAGATGTACAGTGGAAAAAAAGGAGCAAAAACCTAATGTTAAAATTTTTGCAATTTATTCAGAGAGGAAGTACCTAAAAAGTTTAGGAAATGGAGAGTATAGCTGCTGAAATATTAGCATTAAAAAGAAGATGAGTCTGATGCATCAGTACAATCGGAAATATCACTTGAAGTCATCACAGAAGTCACCAAGATCCCACCCTGAGCAGGTTCTGCAGTGTGGAAGTATAAACTTTCCACATGAAAAGAAAGTCCTTGGGACATCAGCTCAGGAAAGGCTTTCTCCAGAACTTGTTCAGAGGGACTCATTCTGCAGACATGCAGACATTGAAAGAATGCTGTAGCAGTGATCTACAAGTGCATAGATACTGCCTTGGCTGGAAGCAGACCTTGAAGGGCACACACATGCTGTTAGGCCGAGGGATGTGCAACAGCAAGGATTAAGGGGTTATAGAGGTTTCCTCTCAAATGCCAGAAGAAGGCTTTAGGGCAAGTTGTGTTCTCTGAGACAAGGCTGAAGCTTTTTTTTTTTTTTCAGAACCGGGGATTGAACTCAGACCCTTGTGCTTGCTAGGGAAGTGCTTATTCCATTAAGCCATCTCCCTGGCCCCAGGCTGAAGCTGTGAGTGTGAAGCTGAAGATGTAGTGGAGATAGCAGGAACATTGATTGTCCACTAAGAGAAAACACAAGAATAGGGCACAGCTACCCCGAGAGATAAGCTGTGTGGGCGTCAACAGACACCGTTCTGCAGTGCTGCCCCAGCCCTTTGCTATGTTGTGCTGTTTTTGCTGCCATGAGCAGCTGCCCTCAGCTATGTGCTACCCTGCCTTGGAGCCAGCTGATTATGGGCTAAAATTTCTACATACTGTGAGCTAAATAAATTTTTCTCAATTTTGGGTGTTAGGAATGTTGTTTCAGCAAGGAGAGAAAAGTAACCAACACAAGGGGAAATGTTTACTCTATGTGGGGAAATTTTAATATTCATTCTGATTTCTATAGGGGCTCATAGGAGTTTGTTGATTCTCAGAGGAAAATTTGCTCTTGAACTTTTTGGCAATGTAGAACTCTTGAGACTTTGACAACTATTAAAATAGAGATTTTTGGGAGTCAGGGGCAGAAAGTTATGCTTAGATCTAAAAATTTGCACAAAAATCCCATGAGTTTGGAAGAAGATTGGATCATGGAGCTGGTGCAGTCATTAAGAGATTCATATTTTGATTACTTCAATAGCTGAGGATACTTTTGGCATGAGGTGTCTGGTGGGAGGTGGGTCCCTGCGCTGTGAGCTGGGGGGCACATTAGTGATACTGGCCCTCAGTATCTCTTTCCCTCCTGGCTGTCATGAGGTGAGAACCTTTTCTCTGCACTTCTGCCTTGGAGCACGCTGCCCTGGTGAAAATAATCATAAGACATGACAACTGCCTTTAAAGTTTCAGGGTATTTCCCGCCACAGGAAAATGGCTAATATAATTATTATTTTCGTAGAGTCAATATATGTGGAAGATCTACAACTAATCACTGTGTGTTTCTTGGTGTTTCTCAAATGTCTCAGTTTGAAAAGATACAAATCTTATTTATCTATGAGTGAAATTGAAAAGAAACAAATGAAGCAATTTGAAAATACTCTTTGGACTGAAAAGATAGGACATTATTTTAAGAACTGTGTCTAGGATAGCTAAGGATGACTTAACTACCAAATAGCCTAAGTATTGAATTACTTATCAAGCTTTAAGTTATCATACTACTACAGGACTTTTCAGTGTATTTTTTAGATTTTTAACATACATAGATCATTGTCTAATATTACCTAAACCCCAAATGCTGCATTAAATATTAACATCTTAATGGAGAAAGCTAGCAATAATTTATATCTAATTTTATTTATGAGATAATTATATCCTCAAAACTCCTATGCTATAAAGATTGCACTGCATTTATATAACAAAGTAACAATATTTTTAGAAGATTTCATTAAAGATATACATTAAAAACAATACTGATTTCCCTCTATCCTTTTTACTTATTATCTTTCTTATATTATAAGAAATATATGAAAAACATCATCTTCAAAAAAAATTTTATGAGACTCTCTCTAGGTTGCACAGTTCCCCAATCTTTTAATTAAAAATTAATTTTGGCAACATCTGCAGTGTGTTATTTCAATATCTGCCAAATTAAAAATGAATCTGGCCATCAGTAATTATTTCATTAAGGGTTTGAAGTGTGTTTGTTGTAGCAGAAATTGTGTTTCATACCAGTGATACTTTAGAGTCACATCGAATGGCCTCATACTACAGGGACCCTGACTGCACAGCTTCTTGGCCCTATGCCTGGGACTCTGTCTGGAAGAAGAGGTTAATTTCATGAATTTTTTAGTGAATTGCTATCTTTTCTTAAGTTTTAATTTTTTGTTTTGTTTTGTGAGACAAACACTTTGTATTTGATCTTGCTGGTTAGCCTACCATAGCCTAAAATTTATGATCCTTCTGTCTCACCTTCCTGAATTCTGGGATTTTAGTAGCAAACTACTTAACCTAGCTTAGGGATACATAATCTTAACAAAAGTTTTAGTAAGATTTTACAAACGTATGGAATAAACTGTGATTATTTGAAAAACCTATGAGGCATAGAATGATCAAATCAGGAAGGCAAACAATCTAACCTTTTAAATCTTTAAATTTTTCTTTAATACCATCTTAACAATTGTACATGTTTGGAGGTAAAGTATGATATTTCATCTGATATGCATGTAGGGAGATGTTTTGAACTTTTTTCCATGATTCCTCACATATACATTAGCTCATCCTGTTCTATACCGCTAAACTGATCTGTAGAAGCCTAGAGCTTATCACTTCTGCCTTTGTTTGCTACCTATCAGAACACCTTCACTGTCCTTCTCTCTCCCTTCACTGCTTCCAGCTCCTACTGATCACTACTATGCAGTCTTAGTTATCTTTTTCCCTGTCTTTTGTTGTAATTTATCTTAAAGACAATTTAATAATTGATAATCAGAAGCAGCATATATATAGGTGACCAAGATAAGAGATACTCAACCATGGGCTTTGTATTACACATTGCTGCCCTGGATGTAGTTGCTCTGATCACAGATATCAGCATGCAGAGTTAGTCAAGGTAAAAATTCTAAACATTAACTGCTATTTTCAAAGAAAGTGATGGAAATTATAAGTACAATCATCTCAGACATCTTGTATATATACTTGCATGTTTTTCTCTCCTTTTTTACCTATCTTTTCTCCTTTCTCTTATCTTCGTTGTTTAATCTTTAAGTTCAGTATCTTATGTTTTACTATATTTACTATATGTTTCAGGTTTTATTTATTCTTTCAGGTTTTTACTCTAGGAAGACAACAATATATTTATGCAGGTGGGTCTGACTTATTTTACTTAGGAGTATAGCATCTAGTTATATGCACTTACCGATGAAGGCTTCAAATTTGTCTTTATAGCTGAGTAGTACTCCACTGTATAAAAATACCACATCTTTTTCACCCATTCTGCAAGTGATGGGCATTTTGGTTGTTTCCAAAGTATGGCTATGACAAATTGTGCAGCTGTAAACATGGTTACACATACATCTCTATGGTATGTTCTCTTTAATATTCAAATCTTGGAGAGAATATTCAAAATTTGTCTTTGTGCATCTGATCTACATCACTTATTACTGCTTCTGACTTATGTCCAATTACATCTGTGATATCAATATTTATTTATTTAGAGTAAAAATTAGAATTGAAGCAGACATAATTACAAGTGATACCGAATTTCACTTGACAAAGTAGTATGAATTTCACAGTATTTGTTTTAATACATAATGTTGTCTTGCATCCAGTTATTCATACTACCAGAAATATGCATGTAAAATTGGAAGAAGAAAGAAATGGTTTGGACAACTGTAATGTGCATTTCTGCTTGTCTATGGAAAGAAGCAGTCAATGCTTTAATTTGTTTTGTCTCCTTTTTTTCTATAATTTCTCCTTTCTCTCTTCTTAACTTCTTATAAATTTCTTTCTTCTTCCAATTTGACACATGTATATCTGGTAATATGAATAACTGGTAGGAAGACAACAAATGTATTACAACAAATACTGTGAAATTTGTATTACTTTGTTAAGTGAAAATATGCATCATTTGTAGTTTTTTCTGTTTTAATCCAATTTTACTTTCTTTCTTTGTTTATTCCTATTTTTTAATTTGTACTTTCTTTTAAAAAGTAAAAATTGAAAAAATTAAAAAAACAAATTTAAAAAAAGTACAAATAATGGAACGAAGAAGAAAAAATGTAATCCCAGCGCTCTGGAGGCTGACCCAGGAGCATCACTCTGCGTCTGAGCTCTGTAGCAAGACCCTGTACCAAATAAGTAATAAGATTTTTTTAAAGTTTTCAAAAGAGATAAATTGTTGGTAGTTAGGAATTTTAATGAACTATCTTTTATTTTTTGCTTTTACCTTTTTATTGCATGAATTTCTGCTAGACTCATTCTTTTTTGTCTTCAGTTTAGATCTGCTGGATTCCTTTTCTAACTGTTCCGTGTAGATGTGCCCATAACCTTCTCTAAGTGTCCACATCTTTCCTTATGGGGATTGAACCTAAGGCCAAGGCATGCTATTCAAGCTCTGCATCACTGAGCTGTGTCCCCAGCCCAACTACCTTTTCCTGATATGAGGACTAACGCTCTTCATTCATAGCAGTCACCTCTGCTTCCCATGAAGACCGATACATTTATATTCTCAGTCATTTCAAATATTTTCTAATTTCTCCTGTATTTCTACTTCATGGAGTGGTATTAAAATTCTGTTGATTAAAGGTTAAATATTTATAGATTTTTTTCATATAGCTTGTCATTCTTATTTCAAATATAATCTTTTTGAGACTTGTGAAAACAATCTGCCATTTGAATCATTTAAAATTACAAAATACATGTGTGTATACAAATTCTAAAGTGTTTGTTATCTATCCTAAACTAAGAATGACTCTTCAAGCATCAAATATCTCTCAGATTGTTGTAAATATTATACCATTAAATCTCATTGGAATTTTAAGGCAAGTTTCACATAAGGAAACAGAAGTAGCCATCACCCCATTAATAGGTGATTCTTCAAATCCAAGCCTGGCACAGAGCTTTACTGCAGGACAGATTTCCCTCTCGTTGCAGCGGGCAGAGAGAAAAAGCCAGTGACGTTCCAAGGAGAGCAGATCCTAACCATCTTTTCCGGCTCTGCTCAGTTGTTCATGAGAAGAACCCAACATCGTTCTTTAGGGACTGAAGGGAAGTGTTCAGAAGGAAGACTGTAAGACAGGAATCTGTCCGGTTACTATTTCAGTACATTAGTGTATTTTAAGGTCTTTATTGTCATATTAACTATGTTGCATTCTGACTGAGTCACAGTGTGTTTTTGGTTCTTACACATCTCTTACAAATTTTATTGTTGAAATTTCTATGTTTTCTGGTACACATGTAAATACTTAAGAAAATACTATGCTGCTCTTTTAAAGTATAAAACTTGAGAACGTATTTCACTTTATCTTAGTGTAACTTTTATGTTCTTTGTGTCATAAATAAACTGAATTGCTCATGATATTATGTACTAATTCTGAATTTTTTTGTTTCATTAAGTTACCATCTATTCTATTTTTAATAATTTCTATTATATTTCTGCAACCTATTATATAATGCATATATATAATTTTATTGGCACTTCCTTTATTTATGATTTCATCATTTAATAATATTGATCACTGAAATCATTGTGTAGGGCTGGGGAGATAGTTCAGTGGTGTAAGCACTCAGCTGGCAAGCAAAAGGACCTGGGTTGAATCCCTAGTACTGCATGGCACACTGGCCATGGAACCCCGGCGCACAGTAACAGCCCCAAAACTGGACGTGGTACCAGGCATGGTGGTGAATGCCTATAATCCCAGTGTGGGAGAGGCTGACACAGGATTACTGTGACTTTGAGCTGTTTAGTGAGACCCTCTACCAAATAAATAAATGATGTTTTAAAAATTTATAAAAGATCATATATCTGACTCCATAATTGTATGTTTTCTGGTTACTTGAAATCACATAGTCTAAAATGTTTTACATTTTTGAAAACTCCTGTGACTAAAAAAAAGCCATAGTATTGACAGATTTATAGATTTTCTATAAACCAATAATTGCAATGTAAAGCATATTTATCAATTTCTTTAGTAACTAAATTAAAATGAACTTGTTTCATCCAATATTCCAATTATAAGTAAAAAAGTCAGAGAAGCTGCATATATTTTTGATTAATTGAGATATGCAAATATTCAGATATTTTAAAAGCACACAAAATTTTGCCTCCAGCATTCAGAAAAGAAAGTATAGAAAAAGAGGAAAGCAAGCCTCTGCAAGAGCGGAGGCAAAGTTCTCCTATTCCCTCTATGATGAGATCCAATAATCACTAAAATATCTGACAGCCCAATGTTGACAGGCTTATGTTGTTAAGTGGCCATAACCCATGTGAGGATTCTTCCTTAATACGTTTTGTTCCATGCTTGTCACCTCTCACTTCAATATTATACTTAAAACTAAAATTATAAAAGAATTTCTTTTGAAAAGATATATATTTTGTTGTTGCAGGGTCTCACTACACAGCTACGAGTCCTAGTGGTCCTCCTGTTTTCAGCCTTCCAAGCATTGAGGTTACATGCATGTGCCACCAAGCCTGGACTCTGGCCGGCTCAGTGCACCGGGGACAGGCCTGGGGTGGCATGTGGTGCTAGGGATTGAAACATGGTCCCTGAGCTTGTCTAAGCTTGCCTAAGCAGAAACTTTAGTCTGCTGAGCTATTTCACTGACCCTCTAAAGATATGTTTAAGTTATAATCACCATGCAGTCAATCAATCAAACTTACCACAGAAAAAAATATAACACTAGCATTTTTGCAACAAATAGCAGATGTATGATGATCCTTACTTATTCCTGACTTTCAAGTTTCTAGTCTGCTCATGGGTTTTGCTGAACCTTACTCTACTAAGTAGAGGAAGAAGAACTCTGGTCCTGGTGAATTTGCCCCTTTGTTTATTCTTTCATGTATCTTTAATAAATTAACATTTCTGGCTTCACATGAAATGCTTACATATTAGATAACATTTATCTAATCCTAATAAATGTATTGATTTTAATTTTTCTTTAAAATAAAGTACAATTTTGACTAATTTCTGGGAAGACTGCATATGTAAAATACTACTCCTTTTGACATATGTTTTTTTTTATCCTATACCAAACAGCATACATGATACTGAGTAATCAAAAGAATTTTGCCTGGATAATAATTTATTTAAATTCTTAAGATCTTTGTATCACATAGCGCTCTGGGAAAAGTGAACATTTCCACTATAGTCAAAAAAACCCTTAACTAGAAGATATAGATGCAGGTTATATCACTGTTTAGATTTAATAAGTCCTAAAGGATAGTTATTTCTATCTTTTTTATTTTAGAATGAGCAACTGAAAAAAAGGTAGGGAATATTTCACTTGATTAATTGAAAATTATTTTTATGACTTTCTATCCCAAGAGGATCAGTTCCTATCTTGACAGATGTGTTAGCTCAGATCAGATAAAATAAATTCAAAACTATATTAACAGTACTTTATGATATTTTTGTCCTATAGTTGTCATTGACACATTTGTAATAAAAACATGGCAATGCTAACAATACTTAGGAAAAAATAGCATTAATAAATATGCATCAAAATAAGAAATTTTTACCATCCAACTATGATAGAGCTGCAGATAAGTTGAAGCACAGTCATTTCTTTTGATAACATAAAGGCCACAAAATTAGACAAATCCACAATAGGCCAGTTAATTTTCACCATTCCTTTTTTTATTTTTTTTTAAATTTTATTTATTTATTTATTTATT
>NW_004524748.1:785020-789110 GCF_000260255.1 Octodon degus
CCCACCATTCCTTTTTTTAGCAGAATTTCTTATGTCACCAAACTGTAACAAAATTAGTCTACTGTTAACACCATAATTGTTTATCCTTGATTTCTATACTTTGCTCTTATCACTCATATAACGCATTAGTTGCATCTATCAAAAATCTGAAATCCTGTTATAAACCTCTGTAGTTTTGCCACAACTGTCTTTGACTGTTTCCATTGTCACTTACTTGAAATAAGAATGGTTGCATTAGCATGTGATTATTTTCTGTATTCCTACACGTCCTCCTTGAATCCAATGTATATCAAAAATTTGCAATGTTCTGTTCAAATTATGAGCTAACTTTTCTTACTAAAACCCAAAATTATCACCATAGAATAAAATTTAAACTCCTTCCTCTTCTAGTGAGCAGCTTGAGGTGACCTGCGAAAATGGTTCACTACTCTCTCAACCCAAAAAAACACCACAAGATCTTGCAGATCCAGAGACTCAAATCTTTGCGTTCACTTGAAGAACACATGTGAAACTTCCCAGGCCATCAAGTGTGTTTATATATCTGAAAAGCCACCAAGTACCTGAGGGATGTCACATTAAAGAAGCGATGTGTGCCATTCTCTCATTACAATGGTGTGGTTGGTAGGTGTCATCAGGCCAAACAGTGGGGCTGGACACAAGTTTGATGGCCCAAAAAGAGTGCTGAATTTTTAATGCACATGCTAAAAAATGCAGAAAGTAATGCTGACCTTAAGGGTTTATATGTAGATTCTCTGGTTATTGAACATACCAGGTGAACAAAGCACCCAAGATGTGCCACCGTATTTATAGAGCTCATGGCAGGATCAACCCATCCCTGAGCTCCCCTTGCCATACTGAGATGATCCTTACTGAAAAGGAACAAATTCTTCCTAAACCAGAGGAGGAAGTTGCGCAGATGAAAAAGTTATCTCAGAAGAAGCTGAATAAACAAAAACATGGCATGGGAATAAATTAAGTATAAAATAAATGCAAATAGAATTAATGTCGTTGTCTATTAGTAAAAAAAAAAAAAAAAAAAAAAAAACACGCTCCTAAGTTTTCTTTTTGATAGTTTCTCTCAATAAACTTTTCTTCTGCTTCCATTACTCAAGCTATAAATGCTGTGTTAGCAGTTTCTGTTCACTGCTTTCTATTCTTATTCTTGTTGCATGTACAGTTTGCAGTGAACAGAATGCCCTTCTACACTGATGTTTGCACCTTAGCTCATTTTTGTCTTTCAGGATATACCATGTGAATTATTATTTGTACAAATGTTCTTACCAATTACTTTCTGAAGAGGCATCATGTTAGTTATGAACAGAAAATATCTATTTCTATATATTTAACGTATTTTTCTGATTTTGCATTGAATTTTTTTCTTAAACATTTATTTGTAACCTAAATATGTAAAGTTTGAGATTTACCAAAAAATTGCTAAAACAACAAACTAAAGAAAATGAAAGGTAAACCTACCTGTTACCCAATATGATTTAAATAAATCTATGTATCATGATGCCAAATACCAATATTACAGGTACAAAACACACTGACCATTTCACACAGAGTGGATTGCCATAAAATCATGACTTAAGAAGGGAATAAGCAATATATGCCCACAATGGCCTGGCTTAACCTCAGTGACAAGACCACACATCCTTTCATGGTATCATGCAAATGTAAGGTAGCTACTCAATTGAGGAAGAGGAAATAAAATCTAGAAGTATTAAAGCTTTAATTTAGATGTAATCCCAAACCTCAGACACTCATGGGCATTTTTTTTTCTCTTTTTTTCCCAGAGCTGGATGAATGTAGGCATATGATAACTACAATTGAGTGTGCATAGTACTAAATTATTGTATGATTGGCTTAGCAGAGCTCCAAGAGTGGGTAATTAGAAGGTCCACCCTAGTTGTGGGTGACCCCATTCAGAAATCTTTAGCCTGGGTAGAATATGAGGGTAGAATGGGAAGGCAGGCTTGCTGCTGCGGCTTGCTGCATAATGTCTCCTGCCTGCTTTGCCATGGGCTGTTTCCCTTCTGCCATGCGACATTGTCTCGGAATCAGATGATTATGGAATGAAACCTCTACACACTGTAGAAAGAAATATCTTTCTCCTCTTTTACATTTTGGTACTGGACATTGAGTATCAGCAATGAAAAATGCAATTAAGATACCAAATAACTGTGAAATTAAATTGAGGATTTGTCATCCCAGGAAGAAGATTAATATTCTTCTTACAGCAAAGAACAGAGATCAGTGAATTTGTTTGCATTCTCCAGAAAGAGACTATGAAAGAAAGAATAGAGTACAAATAAATTATTATTATTGTATAATTTTATTTTGAAGAACAAAAACAAGAGGAATAAAAACAAAAGCAATGGGAGAAACAAGGTAATAATGTAACAATACATATATTACATATTTTCAAAGCAAGAATTATTGATTAACAGTGATTGATATATTGTCTATTTTTATCATCAAATCTGTTGTTCAGATTAACAGACATAGTTATGAAAGATAAGAGATATGATTGAATATTATCACATGCTTTCAAGAAATCTTAAATTTTTGTTCACTTTCATTTTATTTTATTACCTTTTAAAAAATTAAAGAGAGTATGGTATGAATCGATATCACATTAGAAATGGCATACATTTAGAAGACCAAAATGACAGGTGTTCTAAATGTATCCCATACTAAATACTAAATACTAAAATCATAGTTTTAGTATTACACATTGCTGTGCTTCATGTAGTTGCTTATTTCACATATCCCAGCAGAGAGTTAGTCATGTTGAGATTTCTACAAATTAACTGCTATTTTCAAAATCCTGATGGAAATTCTTAGCACAATTGCCTTATCCATTTTGTATATATAAATGTATTGTTTTGCCCCTACTTTATTTATTTTCTCCTTTCTCTCTTCATTGTTTAGTGCTTAAGTTTTGATTCCTTTCATTTAACTGTGTCTGTTATACTTTTCAGTTTTTATTTCTTCTTTGAGTTCTTATATTAGGGAGACATTACAATATTTACACACATGGATCTGGCTTAATTCACTTACAATTATAGCCTCAAGTTGTACCACTTACCTATGAAGGTTTCGAGTTTGTTTTTCTTTATAACTGAGTAATACTCCATTGTGTAAAAACACCACATCTTTTTCATCTTTTTCCATTCCTCAAATGATGTGAACTTTGGTTGTTTCTAAGACTTGTCAATCACGAATTGTGCTGTTAAACACATGGATGCATATATATATATATATATATATATATATATATATATCAGTAGGATACAATGTTTTCAGATCTAAAGTGAAAATTACTAGAAGGGGATAGCTGGTATGAATGGAATTTCCAGTCTTAGTTTTTTGAGGAGTCTCCACATCGATTTCCAAATGGTTGTGCCAGTCTACATTTCCACCAGCTGCGGAGAAGTGGTCCTTTTTCCCCTGCAGTGTCTTCCACATTTGTTGTTGGTTGATTTCTTTATGATAGCCATTCTTTCTGGGGTGAGATGGCATCCCAGTGTTATTTTAATTTGCATTTCTTGAAAGGACAGTGATATGGAACATTTTTTTCGTGTATCTATTTGCTTCTTGTATTTCTTTCTTTGAAAAGTGTGTATTCATCTTGGATACCCATTTTTGGATTTGATCTTTAAATTTTGGGACCCTAAAAGTTTTTACTTCTTATAAATTCTAAGGTAGAGGACTTCCATCTGAGTGATTATTAGTTAAGATTTTTATTCCATATTTGTGGGTTGTCTATTTACTGTTGGTAATTTCTGCTGATTTTCAGAACCTTCACAATAATAGGAGGTCCCAGTTGTTAATTTTTTTCTAGTATTTTCCATGTAGTTTGATTTTTGTTCATGTAATGTTTGGCTACATATATAGCTTCAAGATTACCACCTAGTTTCTCTTCTAGGAGATTTAGTATTTCTGTTTTAATGTTTAGATCTTTAATTCATTTTGCCTAGTTATAGTTTTAAGCATGTAGAGAGCCAGCTTTTCCAGCACAAGAGGCTAACTTTCTTCTTGTGAACATGATTGGAACTTTCATCAAAGATAAGATAGCTGAGTGTGT
>NW_004524748.1:789891-811585 GCF_000260255.1 Octodon degus
GAGCAGTGATGGAGGACATCCTTGTCTTCTACCTGATCTGAGCATAAAAGATTTCAGATTTTCTCCATTTAGAATTATGTTAGCAGAGCCAGGGAGATAGCTCAGTAGGATAAGCTCTTGCCTGACAAGCACAAAGCCCTGAGTTCAATCTTGGGTGCTGAAAAAAAATTATGTTAGCAGTTGGATTGTCATAGATGGCTTTTATCAGATTGAGGTAGAGGCCATCTATTCCAATATTCTGTAAGACTTTGAATATCAGTGAGTTTTTGGACCTTGTCTAAAGGTTTGTCTGCATCAATTGAGGTGATCATATGATTTTTGGATTTGATCCTATTGATGCAATCTATCACATTTACAGATTTGCCTATGTTGAACTATCCTTGAATCCCTCAGCTGAATCTCACCTGGGCATGTATAATCTTCATCATAATTTGTTGTATTCTATTTGCTAGGATTTTATTGAGGATTTTTGCATCTATGTAGATGAGGGAAAGTGGCCTGTAGTTCTCTTTTTCAGTTGCATCTTTCTGTGGTTTTGATATGAGTATTATACTTGTCTCCAGGAATGATTTTGGGAGTATTGCTGCCTCATTGAGTAGTTTGAGGAGTATTGCAATTATATTTCTTGTAAATTTCTTACAGAATTCAGCTATGAAGCCATCAGGACTTGGACTTTTCTTTGTTTGTAATTTTTTTATTTCATTTTGAATTTCACTGGCTGACATTGGGTTATTGATAATTCTTATATCTTCTTGCTTCAGGTTTGATAATTGGTACCCTTCTAGGAATCGGTCCATTTCTTCTGTATCTTTGATTCTGTGAGAGTAAAGATTTTAAAAGTCGCTACTGATGATCTGCTGTATTTACACAGGTTCTGTGATAATTTCACTCTTTTCATTCCTTATTGCTTAAATTTGAGTTTTTTTCTTTCCTTTTTTTGATAAAATTAGCTAGGAGTTATCAACTTTATTTAATCTTACAAAGAAGTAGCTTTTAGATTTATTAATTACTTATATTATTTCCTTTATCTCCATAGCAAAAATGTCTGCTTTAATCTGTATAATTTCCTTGCATCTTTGGGCTTTGAGCTTGTTTCACTCTTCTTTTTCTAGACATTTGAAGTGTAGCATGAGGGTATTTATTTGTTTCCTTTGTGTTTTCGTAATGTGAGTTCACAGCTATAAATTTCCCTCTAAGAACTTCTTTCATTGCATCCCATAAATTCTGGTAAGTTGCACTTGAATTTTTGTTGAATTGTAGATATTGTTCAATTTCTTATTTAATTTTGTCTGTATCCCATTGGTTGCTGAGGAATGTTTTATCTAATTTCCAAGTGTTTATGAGTTTTTCTGGTTTCTTTTGTCATTTATTTCCAGTTCATTGCACTGTGGTCAGTTAATATGCATGGGATTATTTCTGTTTTCTTGCATATACTTAAGCATAACCTTTGGACTAGTATGTGGTCTATTTTAGAAAATAACCTATGTGGAGCTGAAAAGAATGGGTATTCAGATGTGGTTTTGGAACACTCTGTATATGTCCACTAAGTGCATTTGTTCAAAGGTTTGGTTCAGTTCCTCTTTGCTAATTTTTTTGTCTGCTTGACTTATCTTTTGGGGATAAAGGGTTGTTTAGGTCTCCTCTTAAGATTGTGGCATCGTATGTTAGATTTTTCATGTCCATTAAGATTTGACTTATATAGGTGGGTGCTCTCATGGTTGATTCATAGATATTTATGACTGTTACCTCTTCCTCTTGATTTTTCCCCCTAACCAGTATATAGTGCCCTTCTTATTTGATTTGATCCTTCTTGATTTGAAGGTCAAATTGTTTATGAACAGGATTTCTACCCCTTCTTTTTTCTGAGGTGCTAGGGCATGTAGCACTGTTTTCCATCCTTTGACTTTCAGCCTATGAATTTCTTTATGAGTTAAGTGTGTTTCATGTATACATCATATAAACAATTGTTTGAATTGTTGAATTTTGTTTCCTAATCCACTGTGCCAGTCTATTTCTTTTAATTGGTGAATTGAGCCCATTTACATTGATCATTATAACTGAAATGTATTGACTCACATTTGACATGTTATTATCCTGCTGCTGGTTACCAAATTTTCTCCTATGTTTAGCTGCTTGCTTTATTTAGTGAGTTCTTTACATTGTCACTCATGGAATTGTGGTCATTTTTATCTCTTGCTGGAATATCTTTTAGTACTCTGTGTAGGGTTGGCATTGTCATCATGAAATTCTTTCTTTCTTTCTTTCTTTCTTTCTTTTTGGTGGAAATGGAGTTTGAACTCAGTTGCTTGCGCTTGTCAGGCAAGCACTTATTCTACTGAACAATTTCCTTGATCCTTTATTTTTTCTTTGTCATGGAAATACTTCACTTCTATATTAAACCTGAAGGAGACTTTTTCAGGGTATATTGGTGTGAGTTGGAATTTGCTTTTTCAAGACTTGTAGTACTTTTCCTCAAGCTTTTCTTGACTTGATGGTTTGTGAAGAGAAATCTGCTGTTATTCATATGGGTTTTCCTTTATATGTATTTTTTTTTTCTCTAGCAGTTTTTAGTATACTGTTCTTATGCTGAATTTCTGGGATTTTGGTTATTATGTCTGGGTGTGGTTTTAACTTGGTTGATGTTATTTGGAGTTCTATAGACTTCAGATACCTCAATGTCACATTATTTCCCCATATTTGGTAAATTTTCTGCTATTACTTCTGCCCATATTCTTTTATTTCATTTGAATTGACTCCTTCTTTCTCATTGATGCTTGTTAGTCTTATGTACTCATCTTTGCATTGTCTTGCAGATATTGAATTATTTTTTCTTCATCCTAGTTGTTTTTACTTTTCACTAGCTTCACTTTCATTCAATTGGTTTTAGCAGCAAATGTTTGAGATTTTGATTTTCTGTATATCTCTTTGAATCTGCTTCATGCCTTCTATTTCTTTCCTATATGTCTCATTCAAGGATTCCAATACTTTTCTATTAGCCTCTGTTTTTTACTCAGTGTCTTCTTTAGAAGTACTTAGTAATTCTTTCATTATAATCATCATTTCTTTTTATACTTCAAAGATTATTTCTGATCTGATTACCTCTATATCTTTTTATAGTTGTTTCTTTACTGCAGATGCTATTATGTCAGAAATTTCAGATGTGTGTCTTCCAATTTCTTTTATGCTACTGTCTCCTGTATTTGTTCTGGGTGGGTTTGGAGCCTGAGAATGAATTTTCCTCCTTTTCTTTGTCATTTTGTATAGCTCTGTACTTTGACCTTTTGTATACAGCTTTGGTGCAGCTATTACTTTACTACCCACCAATACTATTACCCAAGAGAAATTACATTGTTAATGCAGTTACAGTTTTGTATTTACAGTACTACAATCAGGAACACTAGTAATGGGTAGTGAGATTTAGCAAATGACAAGCTTTTGTAACTAATGGATTTGTATTTTAGACCATAAGATCATGCATTATGACTGTAAGCTAAGCAGATATTAAATTGGGAATTTGTATTTAATTTAGTTCCCATAAGTTTTCTGTTCACCTCCTCTTGATGTACCTGGAGCCTTCCACCAGGGTTACCTGTTGCCCGCTCTCTTGATCGAGAGAGAGAGAGAGAGAGAGAGAGAGAGAGAGAGAGAGAGAGCATGCTCATAGATCTGGGTCTACCAGTGTGCTTCTGCTTACTGGGTCCAAGTCTACCAAATTCAAACTTGGCCAGATGAACCTGGCTTGAGTCTGGTTCCTCTGCTCATCTTCTTTGTGCTGAAGCTCATGAAAGTGAACTCGCTGTGCCCCACTAGCACAATATTCTTCTCCTCGATTAGCCGGCTGGGTCTGGTCCCTTGCCTCTCCCCTGGGAGTTCTGCTGCAAGGATATATACCAGGCTTGTCCAGTGGAGGAGGTTCTGGTGGGTGGTGGGTGCCACATGCTAGGTCTGTCTATTGTGCCATGCTGACTAACAAGTAATTTATTATGGATGTGATCCTAGGTAATCACAACACGGAAAATGCATAGACTTTGTTAAAACATCTTTTTTTTTTAAAGTGGGTTACCAATTTGAGCAATTGGGACAGTAGTAAGGTCTAGAGTGAGCAGCTCAATGATCACACCTGCAGTCTGAGAGACCATCGATATTTAGTAGACTAATAGCTGATTATTAGAATTTGAAGACTACCTCCAATGATAGTAAAAGGCTACCAGTTTTGTACCACTGGCTGAAAGAAGAAAGGTCTTTGAATGTCTGAAAAACTACCAGATGTATGAGAGGTCACATGCTGGTAGTTGTGAACTCAGGTCCACATATCCAGAAATACTTAGGGATGAAAGAATATGGTGGTATTTTGAAAATTTCTCCATCAGCTGGCTTCTTTTATTACTTACTATGTAATATCTCATTCTCCAATTAAAATAAGAAATCAAATAAGGTGAAAGTTAATATCCCTTCTCTGCACATTCTTTTAGCTCAGAAAAATGCTCTTAGATTAGGCTTCTGCTTGTACCTGCTAGGAAGCTGCATGACAGCATGGTCCTACATTTGAAGCTGCTCCTTGCCTTGGCTTTCTTTTCAAATACATTTTTTTTTTTGACAGAACCTGGGATTGAACTCAGGTCCTTGCGCTTGCCAGGGAAGCGCTTATTCCACTGAGCCATCTCCCCGGCCCCCAAATCCATTTTTAAAGGAGCAGCATTGTGATAGACAGGAGTACTTGCTTTATTAGGCCAGATGGAATTCCATCCTTACATGATAGAAAAATTCAGTACTTCATTGATAAAAATAGTATCTATCGCCACTTTAGCTAATGTTGGGACACAGGGAAGGAAGGAAGGAAGGCTTAAGATAAAAAATAATAGCTGTACTTTGACAGAGAGTGCTCCAAAATGAGACTAGAAGTTACAAAATGAGATTGTGTGGACTGACCAAACATCACTGCAAACATGATTGACTATGATCTTGATCGAAGAAAGGTGTAGGGACACATTTGTTGTGTTTTTATTGTGCAATGACTTCCCCGATTTTGAAATCTAGCTATTTTTTAACAATTAATAGGAGTAAAACCTAAATAACTATGTCATGAGTGTTCTAAAAATTTAGGCATAAAATAGATCTACTATATATGGTATGTAATATAAAAACCATATTATATCTGGTATACCTATCATCTATGTACTTCATATATAGTGTATAGTAAATAGCAATGTTATCCTAAGTAAAGCTTATTATTTTACAATGGTTCAGGAGTTCATTTGAAATTTTCCAATTTGAAGCTCATCATTCAGTGCACCATTGCATTTGATACTGAAGCACAGCTTTCAGTTGTGCTAATTAGGCTCTTTGAAGCCAACAGCTTGTTTTATTTCATTCTATACTGCAAACTAAATACTTCTTGTTGCAATAAACCTTAAAGTTACATGGCTTCAGGAACATTGTTAGGACCCAAAACAAAGTCTGTTAACTGAGGATGGAAAAAAAGTTCAATAAATCCTGCATAAGATAAAACTCTAAAGACAAGAAAATAAATATGAAAATATTTCACCTTATTGGTAAATATGGAGGAAACTAGCTTTATATTTAAGTATGTATAATTTATTTTACGTGAACTTGCAAATTTATTCTCCTCAAATGCATTATCCCTTAAATACAGTAACAATTTATTTAAAAATTAGTCCAACAAGAATGGTTTACTTTTTATTTTCATGGGAAGTGATTTTTCTTAATTAGCACACTGTAATTTCAGCCTCTTCATTTGCAAAATTTGAGCTATGATGATTACATTTTGTACATTTGATAAGCCTTAAATTTAATTTTCCATTTTTTTGTGCTACTGAATTAAAACAAATTTGTCAGTGGACTATAAATTTAAAAATCTATTAAACTTACATTATATGTCCTGGCATCGCATAACACCCAAGAAAAAGAATGAAAGATATGGGTCAATAATAACAACTGACATAGAGTCTACATGAAACTGAATGAAGAAGGTAGATTTTGCAAACATAGAGATATAGCTTTATCAGAAAGCTTAACAGACTTTAAAATTCTTATTAGTATGTCTTTGCAAAACATAATAATGGCATTCTTTGAGGGGACATGATGCATGGCCGTGACGTGTCTTTCTGTGCACGCCCTCCTGCATCACCAGTCTTTTCGCTCTGCATCTTTTGGTTTCCTTCCAATTAAAAAAAAATCTTCTTCTTTCCTACTATTTATCTTTTACTTTGCTCTTGCATTTATTTATAATTTGGATTTCTTATGTACAGCACATTGTGCTAGATTTATCGTGGATGGTCTGATATATTTCACTTACTATTGTGATCTCAAGGTGCACCTGTTTTCCTACAAATGGCTCAAATGTATTCCCAATGGAAGTCTATAAATAGCACATTTTCTTTATGCCGTTAGCTGTTGGTGGACATAGAGGCCACTTCCAGTGCTTAGCTACCATGAATTGTGCTGCTTTAAACATGGGTACTCCTGCATCACTATATGTCTTGCTTGCTCTTCTCTCATCGCTGGAATAAATATCCAACACGTAAAATTTAAGATGCAAAGGTTTATTTAGTTCACAGTTGTGGAAGCTTCAGTCTGTACTCAGTTGGCACCAAGGCAGACTGTCAATGGCAAAGCGTAACTTTTCATGGTGGTGGCAAAGAGCAGAACAAAAGGAAGAGTAGCAGCAACAATGGCAACAGAGAGCAAGTCTGTCACTCTGTCTCTCCTATGTTATATTCAGGCTATCTGCCCCAGGATGGGAGTAGCACTCACACCCATAATCCCAGCAGTCCTCACACCCATAATCCCAGCAGTCCTCACACCCATAATCCCAGCAGTACTCACACCCATAATCCCAGCAGCACTCAGACCCATAATCCCAGCAATACTCACATCCATAATCCCAGCAGCACTCAGACCTTTAATCCCAGCAGTACTCACACCCATAATCCCAGCAGTCCTCAGGCCTGCAATCCTAGCCTTAGATCATGAATGAATCACAAACTGTATACCTGCATCACAATGACTGCATGAGGCTTTGGGGTGACAAATACACACAAACCATAACACTATAATATGTGGTCTTTAATACTTTGAGGAAGTGAATTCCTAGGTCAAATGAAGTTTCTGTTTTTGGTTTTTGAGGATTTTCTATACTGATTTGCATATTGGTTTTACAAGTATATATACATTCCCAGCAATAATGTAGAAGGGTTTATTTTCCCACAGCATTGCAGGGTCTGTCCTTATATGAATGCTTGACCACCCCACTGTTCTGAAGTATGTTGAAGTCTCAGTATGGTTGAAATTTGCATTTTTCTAATCAGTGATTTAAACACTTTTTCATGTATTTGTTATTTATTAACCCACGCATATTATCATATCACAATGTAATAAAATTGCACAAACACATGGAAAATATGTTTCCACCAACAGGAACAACCAGTGTCACAGATAATCTTAAAGAAGAAATTAGACAGTTTCTACAGTTAAATGATAATGAACCATCTTTTCATCTCTGAGAAGAGGCCTACTTGGTAATGATGTATAATCATTTTGATGCTTGCTTGCATTCCTTTTGCCAATAAGTAGCTGAATAGTTTTGTATCTATACTCATTAAATACATTGGATTTGCTATTTTTGTTACTTATTTTAGTCATTTTCTCTATTTTGTTGCTATATTACTCTTTCTTTTCTTTCTTGTAGGGTTATAAAAATGAATTGCTGCATAGTTTACTTATCGTACTATGTTTTAAGCTGTATATACAGAGCTACCTTTATTTTTTGGTGCTTGATTTGCTTTATGCATTATTACTCTTCAGAGTTTTCTGAAAGCTATTATTTTACTTTCTGCCTCACTAAAAATTTAAGTCACTTTTAGTAGTACAAATTGATCTGCCATCCTGTCTTGGCTTCAGTTATTATCATCTACATTTGCCTCACACATACTATAGCAGTCAGAGTAACTTCCTGTACTCACTTCTTTGCATTTCTTTTCAAAGATCTGATGTAATTTTCCTTCAAACTAAAAAAACTTCCTTTGGAATATCTTACGGGGCTCAAAATCCACTAGTATTAATTCTTAAAGTTAAAAAGAATTAAAACATGACTATTTTTGTATTTTGTGCTTATGTTTAGGGATATAATATTGGTCAGACTCTTTCAATTTAGCACTTAAAATAGCATAGTTTATTACAAGTATGTTTTAATTACAGTTTGGACTCTCTAGGGTAGTTGCTTTCTTTCCTTTTTTATCTTAAAGTTGATATTTTCACTCTTTGGTTTTAATTTCTGGCAGCATGCAAAACTAAACTTTTATTATTACTTTTATTTTATTTTTGTCTACTTTGGGAATTTGTTAAATGAGTATTTTTATTTACTTATAATTACTGTTTAAAGTGAGTCAAAATTGTAAATTTATATATCAATTTATTTGTAGAATTGATTTTAATGTAGTCCATCCTTCTTTAAATATTTTCATTGTGGCTAACATGGTTTTTTTTTCCCCCTAATATATTTGGTTGTTACAGGTTCTCACTATGCAGATTGGACTCATAGTGATCCTCCTGTTTTCAGCCTCCCCAGCACTGGGATTATAGGCATGCAGCATCACAACTGGACTCTGGCCAGCTTAGCCTACTCTGGGGGTGGGGCTGGTGTAGCATGTCGTACTAGGAGGATTGAAGCACAGAAGCTGAGCTAGCCTAAATTTGCCTAAGCAGGTACTTAGTCCACTGAGTTGTCTTGCCAGTCCCAAACATGCTTTTAAATGAGTTGCCCATGGATGCCAAATGCAGAGAAAATCAAGTTTATTAGCTGGTGATCAGCACCCAACAAAGGATGTGACATGGTGCCCAAAGGGACAAGGGAAGAATATTGATACAATTTTAGTTCTGGATCCAAAAGTTGTCATTAGTTTTTCCCTGGTATGTTTTACTGCAGTTACAAAAATATTCATTGCAAAGCATGGGCTTAGTTTGTGACAAGGTAAAAAAGGTTTTACCTAGGGACTGAGTGGCATGCTCCTTTACAGGTGGCATATAGAATGTAAGCAATCTTTGAACAAAGCATGGTGTAGTAATAGGTTTGGTGATTGTTACAATATGAAATAGGAACTTAAGGAAACAAAAGCTTAAGCTTTAAAATGGCACTAGAGTACAAAGTAACATAGATTTTGTGCCCTTTCCCATATCATTGCACCCCCAAGGACCTTCTCCTCTTGTTAAGCTGGTAAGGTATCTTTAAAATATTTATCTACAGAAGTTCATACCCAGGATTTTCTGCCAACACTAGAAGTA
Source organism: Octodon degus (assembly GCF_000260255.1). Classification (NCBI taxonomy): domain Eukaryota; kingdom Metazoa; phylum Chordata; class Mammalia; order Rodentia; family Octodontidae; genus Octodon; species Octodon degus. The sequence continues at coordinate 799,192 of NW_004524748.1, forward strand.
TTACCAGAGAATTCAAGCTGGTCCAGTCCAGCTTGAATTCTCCTGGCCTAGTCCAGCTTGAATTCTCCCTTTCACTCATATGACAAGGAAATGTATAATTACAAGTAAGGCTGTACAAATCATCAAAGGCCCAGCCAGACTTGTCAGTGGAGAAGTTAGCCAGGGATTCCAATTGTGTGTCTGGGCATGCTACTCTTGGGAGTCTTGGCGGCCTTCTACTCTCTTGAAAAGGTGTTCACCGACACTGGCTAAAGCCTTCTCTGATGTTTCCCAACTTATGGGCATAAAAACATTGTTCTCCTAGTGTGGCACAGAGTTGTTCTTGTTCCATGAAAAAGAGGTAGAGTCTTTGCCTATTTTGGAGCGCTGTCTCTGCTAGTGAGTCAACCTGATCACATAGATGTTGCACTGCAGAATGGATAGGACTTCCTTTATTGTTGAGTCTTCCCTTGGTATCCTTGGAGTCTGGTTTCAGCTTGAAAGCGTCCTCCTCATTCAAGTGCATGGAGCCAATTAGTGAGGCTCTGAGCAATACAGGATGTAGAATGGGAGAGAGCCACGGTTGCTGTCTAAATTACAGAACTAAAATTTGCATTCCTTCCCTCCTGGCCAAAGTAGTTATCCTAGGGAGTAGAATGACCAACTTGCAACTGATGGGGTAACTGATGGGCTTAGACATTTGTGTAGCATTTTCTCACAAAGAAACAAAGAGCAGGTAAGGTTGCATATAATCTAATTGAGAGGCATAATAGAATTGCAAGGAACCACATGGCTAAGATTTAAGTTTCCAAGCAGGTTCCATTTTCATAGACATTATCTATAAGTATTGATGGAATTGGGTATGTCTCTTGTTTGGAACAGTCATCTTTGGATCAGACAGGTTTTTCAGGAGAGGCAGACCCTTCATGTAACAGTGATCTAACCCTCACATACAGTAATAAACTTGAGTCAGATTAGAATGTGTAAAGTATAGAACCCACTAGGTCCTGACTAGTGAGTCATGGACTCCCAGGTGACATGCTGATGATGGCAGCAGGTGAGGGTCTGGATCTGAGTTGGGACCAACTATGGGCAAATTGTCCCAAAGCCCAAGACCTAACTTTACAGGAGGGAAGATCAAGGCCAAGATGAATCTACAAATAGTAATAAACATTCCTGGTTCATTCTCTAACAAACAAAATTTAATTGCTCATGTCTTTCCTGAGAGCCAGCATCCTTTCTCTGGGTTTTCAATGATTAGTCCTAGCCAATTTCAAACTCCCAGTTTACATTCTGGTTTGCAGAAAATATATCTTTGACAGTGCTATCCACATCCATTGGACCCAACACTCCCCATTTGAATAAACCACAATATTTTTGTGACCCCACCAGGGACAATTGTATCCTCCTGCTGAATCACAACCACTGGCCTGATTTTCTGGGTGAAAATAAATCCCAACCATGTTTACCTCAACCCATTATCGCATTAGGGCACCACAGATTGGAAAACCTCCATAGTCTTTGTTTAGGTCAATGAAAACATGTGGGGGCCATAATTTACACATATATACATTAATTTTGAGAGCATTGATTCCTCCCAACCAAACAGTTTCACTTATAGTGATTTCCCCTAGTGTCTGAGTCATTGTATATTTACAAACCAGTTCTGTTATACCTGACCTAACTGAAAGCCCCAAGAGAAGTAGGAAAAGGACAACAAAGGCAGTCAACCTGAAGTTGGTAGAACCTTTTGCTCTTGCAGTCTCTGTAATTGGCAGTAGTATTAGCACTGGCAGGGTTGTTTCCTTGAGCAGCATGGGCTGGATTCCAGTCTGTTACTTGACAGTAGAATGAACAAGCCTTGAAACTTTAAGAGTACTGGGAGTGGTCAGTATGACTTTATAGGCACCCCTCACCTGATCTGGATGCATTCATCTTTCCAGTCCTTGATCAAGACTTTGTCCCCAGGCTGAAAAGTAAGAAAGGATATGCAAGGGGTGGGTTGGATGGCACTCTGAGACAGTCTATTGTAGTCTTTTGAGGACCCAGTGGCATGCTTTCATCTTGCAATGAAAGCTAAGTGACCCAACTTCTTGCAGTCCTTCCATCATGGACATCATTGGACGAGGCCATCCGAACATGCTCTCAATGGGTGTGAGGCCATCTGTGTGGTGTTGTTACAGACACAGACTTCACATCTCTTGACCACAGAACAGCACCAAAGTCTAGGTCTATAAAAATATCAGCAGAGTTTCTCTGCCATAGCAGCCTTCCCCAAATGAGTAAGAGTGCTATGTCATGTATCCTACAGTGTCCCAAAGGCTTGGGAAGAAATACAAGCTCTCCTGGCAACACCTGCCACCCATTTTTATTAATTCTTTATTTTGACTTAGCCCTTTTTAGCTTAACTTCAGAATAGTGTGGCTCCTTCACAGAAGATACTACTATTTTGAGAGCTGGGCCCTTCAGATTGGCTGCCTGTCTAGCTGCCAGGACTGCAGCATGCTTGCCGTGGGTCTCCAAAGAGTCTCCTGTCTGATGGCTGGGACAATGTATAATGGCTACCTTTCATGGCACCTATACTGTTTGATGTGAGTTTTTGATATCTTTTCCACCTGCTTTCAGGAGCCCTCCTTCTCTGTAGGTAGCCCCATGTATGTAGAAAGCAGAAAGAGCATAGTGGGAGTTGGTATAGACATTGACCCCTTGGTCCTTTCCTAATTCCAAGACCCAGGCAAGGGTTACAACTCAGCCTTCTGGGCCTATATCCCATGGGGAATTTTCTTTAATTAGACAGCTTGATTTATTGTAACAATGGTTGCTCCCACCCTCTAGACCCCATCTACTACCATGCTGCTGTGATCTGAGAGAAGGGTTGAATTAAATTCATAGAATGGTGAATCTTGGAGGTCTGGTTGTTCTAATTAGGCGTTTAGATTTAGTTGGTGCAGTCAAGTTCAAGTGGCTCCATGAATGTAGGCATAAATGAGGCTGGATTGAGTGCCCTGGAGATTTTTATGGTTAGCCTAGGTTCTTCCAAAAGGACCTATGATATTGGGCCAGCTTGGTTCCTGAAAACTATTTGCTGCTTCAATAGATTTTCTTTCTTTTTTTTTTTAATTTATTTATTTATTTGTGTGTGTGTGTGTGTGTGTGTGTGTGTGTGTGTGGCCAGCTCAGTCCACCAGGGGGCAGGGCTGGCTGGCATGTGGCGCTGGGGGATTGAACCGCGGTCCCTGTGCCTTGCTAAGCTTGTTCTTAGTAGGTGCTTTAGACCACTGAGCCATCTCACCAGCCCCTCTCAGTAGATTTTCAACAGCATAGGAGATATAAACCTCCAGGATCTGTCCCAAAGTTAACTTGTCAGCTTCTTCCACCAGGATGGCAGTGGAAGCCATGGTCCATAGGCGGGAAGGCCAGCTTTCCACTACATAGTCTAGCTTCTTGGACAAATATGCCATGGGACAATATCAAGCTTCCAAAATCAGGGTCAGGATGACCCAAGTTATACATTCCTTCTCATGTATAAAAGAATTGAAAAGGCTTGGTGATATTCAGAACAGCGAAGGACACTCAGTAACTCTTCTTTGAGGGTGTCAAATGCTTGATGGCACTTGGAACCTTAGTCTAATGGCAGACCTTTCATTCCTTTAAGCACCTGATACAAGGGCTTAGTGATGGCTGCAAAATTAGGGATCCAGAGACTGCAGTGCCCTGAAGCTCCTAGAAACTCTAAGGTCTTTTCTCAAGCTTTGCTCCTTGAGGCCTAAGACAGCTTGACTTCAAGAATTTGATTCTCATCCTCAAGTATGAACATGGACATAGGCCTTTGTCCTGGACACTTGATATGTTTGTCCTGGAGCAGGCCTGACAATTTTTTCTGTTCCTGAGTGGCATATGTCTTTTGTCTTGGCAGTCAAGTGTAGATGAAGCAAGAGAACATGAGAATTTTCTTGACTAATGGGCACCATGTCCTTGGACAATCCTTTCCTAGATACTGTAAGAGAGTTCTTAAATCTGTGGTGGAGCCTTGTCCAGATGAATTGGCACTTACATCATACCTCAAGTTCCTCTTACTCAAGGCTAACTATTCCTGAGACCCCCAAAACAAGAGAATTAAAATGAAGGCATATTGTAAATCCATCACTGTGTACCAGTTCTCAACTAGGGGAAAGAGGCTGAGAAAAGTATAGTAGCTTGGGACAGTGGGATATAAGGTGATGACTAGTACACTGACAGCATGCAAGTCTTGGATCAGGTGATATTCAGTGGTCCCCAGCTTTTGCCCAGGCAGTAAAGGGGTATTCTGAGGGCACTTGCATTCCTGAAAAATTCCAGCTTCAACTAACCTATGAATATGGGAATTTATCTTTGTCTAGCTTCCATGGACATTCAGTATTGCCTGAGACTGGCCATGCATGTCTTATCAACTTGATGGCAATGAGGGAATGTGAGCTGCTAATTCCAGGCTATTGTCCTAAACCCATACCGAGGGGAAACTGATGAATCGAAAAAAGTGAAACAGAAGTTTCAAGAAGCAGGATCTTCCTCCTCCTGGAGGCAACATTCCTCATCCATGGGTAGGGTCATGCTGAGCATGTGGGCTGGGCAAGTTCTCTCACCACCAGGGTGGCCTTTTGTGGTATGAAGGAAATCTGGGCAGGAGGTTTTGGTCAAAAGAAGAAAAGTGAAGTCGGGTACCAACAAAGAAGAGTGACTAACCAATTGTCAACCTAGTTGAACTGGCTAAGGCTCATAGAGCAAATTGGTGGAGGTTTCCCCAGTAGCTCTCTGGATATGGGCTTTCCATTTAGTGGTTGATACCACCAGCAATGTAACCACAGAAACCTCTGCCCCACTGTGCACTAGGAACTTAACTGGCCTTTCCCAGTCTGAACTGTCCGCTGTTTCTCCCACCAAGACTGTGTCTTTGTCTTTTTTTTTTTTTTTTTTTTTTTTTCTGAGCCGCTTGAGGCACTCTTTTGTGATGTCTTTTTTTTTTTTTCCTTAAAATAGGCACAATGGTCAGAATCTAAGGGGGAAATGGCATTAAACCTGATCTGGCATTTTCTTTTTATGTCTCTGGCTTATATGAGGCCTAGTGGCCTCCCTAAAAGCTGACACTAAAAGCTTAGCTTGGTCTTTCTGTCTCCTTTTACGTGGATCTTTTGTGCCACCTCTACCAGTTGGGACATATTCATTTTTACAAACCTTCTATTTCCTGCAGCCCAGAATGGGGATTCCTGCAGTAAGACTTCATCTATAGCTTCCTGCTTATCCTGATATTTCCCCACAGTCTCCCTCCAGCTGCGGTCCTTGGTCACTTTCCAAATTCTACCCCTCTCCTCTGAAGTATGAAGAGTGAATAACTTCTTCTGACAATCATAGTCAGTGGGCCAATGTGTTCAGAAACACTGCTTCAAGGAGAGTGATGAGGGCCCCAGCCTGCTCGGAGAAAGGTAGGTTTTGAGTTTTCCAATTGTATAAGTTTCCAGTCCTGAAAGGGACGTAAATCATTACAGATCACCTCTGTCTCCCTTGCTCAGCAATCAGCACCTGGCTGAAGGGGACCAGGGGCAGAGGTGGAGCCTGTCCTGCCTCCAGTGATGACTGCCTACCAGTGAGCCCAGCACATCACCAGATATGGCAGAATGGGAACAACAGGGAGTAGGCCACATCAAGATGAGCACTGTCTTCTGAGGCAAAGAATAGGGCTCTATGTCATGGCTGCTCAGGGTGATGTTTTCCTTTTAAAAGTTGGATGCTCACAGGGGATTCACATACACACATCTATACCCAAGAAAGAAGAACTTGGATTGCAATCAAGTAAGAATGAATATAAGGAAATTGGTCAGGATCTCAGGCTTATCTGTGGCCACATTCCAGATTTTCACAGTTGTCTGAGGGTCTACAGTGTCTTCGGATGGCCATCCAGTTCCAAAATGTGGCCGTTACAGTTTGCATAACGTTCTCAGTCTCTGGTCTCATTTTCACCCCATAGTCATTTTGAACCTGTCAAAGTTTCTAATCATACATTCCAAGGCAGAGGGCTTTGGAGCAATGGTCCATGTACCAACAGCTTTCTGGGCTTCAGATCAAATACCTCCTGTCTCAGTTATTCCTGATCCCACTTTACAAAGAGTCCACTGAAAGAGGCTGCAATGCTCATTCTGGGTGTAACAGCAGCATTTTCTTATTCAACTCCTCACCTGTGGTGGTAAGGGTGTCTGAGAGTTCCATGGTCTCGTATCTGGGGTGATGAGGGTGTCAGGTTCCTGAAATTGTGGGTGCAGTTATGGATACACGAATAAAAAACAAGGTTCACAGAAACCTGACCACTTGGTTGTCAACATATGACTGCTAGAAACACCAGTGGACTTCCATGACTTTCAAAGCCCTGGTCTAGGTGGATCAGGACAAGTTATTACTGTGTCCAAGTCTCAGGCCCACAAATTTTAATTTTCAAAGTTTGGGTGAAGAAAGTCCCTGGATGAGCTGAAAGCAAAATCAAATCTCACCAAATATGATTGGGCAGTCTTGATTGTTGCAATCCACAAGGCTCAATCTCTTTCCCTATTTTGTAGTCCAGGAGACTGGCTGAACTAAGCCAAAGTGCCAGCAGCCTTCCAGATCAGAGTCAGTCAGTGCCGCCCTGGAGAAGCCATGTGTGGAAATATCCCGAGGTCTTCCAAGTGTTGTAGCAAACATACTTATTCAATTTCGTCACCCATGGAAGCCAGGGACAGAGACAAGTTTATTATCTAGCGGTCAGTTCCCCGCAAGGCATCTGGCACTGATCCCGAAGAGCAGGAGGGAAGAATATTGATACAATTTTAGCTCCAGGTTTAAAGAGGGTGATTAGGATTTTTCTGATATGGTTTAGTGCAGCTACACAAATATTCATCGAAAACATGGGCTTAGCTTGTGACAAAGAAACAAAGGTGTCTAACATTTTACATAGGAATGAATGGTACTTTCTTCAAGGGGTGGGGTACATGGTGAAACCAATCATCTTTTAACGGAGTGGGGGGCGGCATCAGGTTAGGCAATTGTTATATTTGCAAGAAACAGGACCTTAAGGCAACATAAACATAGGCATTAAAATGGTACCAGAGTATGAAATGGCATCGATGTGGTTCTCTTTCCCATATCAATTTTATGCCCCTTTCATTCACATGCTTCTAATGAGGTCTGTCTCAGTCTCTGTCTCTCTTTCCTTCTCCATACAATTTAGATTTGATTTAAAACAATACACTATATTTGGAAAATTACAGCAATGTTGATAAAACCAACATCTGTACTGGACTGGACTCTTTCTATAGATATACAACTTAAAAGGTCTGTCAAGTATTTAGGAAAATATATAACTATTTTCCTTTCCCCTCCTGCAGTTCTTTTGTATGATTTCTATGTTTACCTCAGCTTCTTTGCTTTCCAAAACTGTAGCATCTTCTTATTCCTGAAACTAACCATTGAATTCTGCTTGATATGTACTCTAAAACTTGTAGTGTAGTGACTATTTTAAGTATGAATTTTCATAAATACAAATGTTAATTCACTTTTTTCCTATTATATTTATCTTGTACTTCTTGCCTACTTTTTCTTTCCTCAAAGATGTCTATGTGTGTGTGTTGCTAAATATATTTCATTATGCGTTACCATTTTATGAAGAAATCTTGGTACATTAATCAGTTTTGGTGGCCAAAATAAAATACTTGAGATAATAACTTAAAAGGAGAAAGCATCACATTTGGGTTACAGTTCCAGAGGGCTCAGTCCACAGTTAGTTGGCTCCACGGCTACAGGATCAGTGGTGAGGGCCACCGTCAAAACAAGGAGCTGGGGGGAAAGCAGAGCTCAGCAGCTCATGGGAGTCAGAGAGCAACAAGGGAGAAAGGGAAGAGTCAGGTCCACATATCTCTTCCAAGCATTCATCTCTAATAACCTCACTTTCTTTTGAACTCAGCTCTGCCTCTTAAATGTTCGATCTTCTTCCAGCAGCACCTCAAAGAAGTCTTCAGGAACAATCCATGAGCCCACAGGCCTTTTGGGTGCACTTTGTATCCAAAACATTCTTTGGATGATTTACTAATAAATTTATTGTCAGGAAAAGAAGTGATGCAGGGCCGCCAAATAATTCAGCAGACTAAAGTGCCTGCAAGCTGGTGCAGGGGCTGAGACTTTGATCCAGGGGCCTGCTGAGCCAGCCCCACCCACAAGGTGGGCACACCTGTAATCACCGCACTTGGGAGGCTGCAAACAGGAGAATCACTATGAGTCTGATCACTACAAGTCCTGAACACCCTGTAGACCCTTCCCTAAAATACAGAAAGTAGAAAAAAAGAAAGAAAGAAAAGAAGAAAGGAAGAAAGAAAGGAAGGAAGGGAAAGAAAGAAAGAATAAAAATAAGAAATGATGACATGTTTTCATATCATTGACTATACTAATACTATATTTTGTATTCCAACAATACTCTACCTGCCTCAGCCTGCCAAGTGTGGAGATCACAGGTGTGTGCCTCCACATCTGGGTTACTCATTATTAATGACTAAACTAACACTTGCATTTTTATCCTTTGAGAATAATATTAACTTAGCACAATAGGCTCTTAGACTTCTAAATTTAAATGTAGTCACCTGAAGAGTGATGTTTAAAACTTGTCATTTTTCCCCCTAAAATTTAAAATCCTTAATTTTTTAAAAAAAATTTATTTATTTGTGTGTGTGTGTGTGTGTGTGTGTGTGTGTGTGGCCAGCTCAGCCCACCAGGGGGCGGGGCTGGCTGGCATGTGGTGCTGGGGGATTGAACCATGGTCCCTGTGCTTTGCTAAGCTTGTTCTAAGTAGGTGCTTTAGACCACTGAGCCATCTCACCAGCCCCTAAAATCCTTAATTTTTGAGTGGTCCTTTTATTGTTGTAGCACCGGTAAATTACTTTATAATCTTTCATGTGATTTCATCTAATTTCTATCCAACTAATTCCTCTGACTACATGCTTGTTTATTTTTGTTCTTTAATTCAGACTACAAAGTGAACTATATGCTGAATATACTGCCTTTTTAAAATTCCTATGCAAGTTTATTCTATTCTTATTCAATATCAATTTATTTCAAGTTTTGAACATCTTATGGTATATATGTCATGATATCCCTAAAAGCCCCAAGAGATCATAAGTGAGGCCATTGGAAGGTTATCAAATTATAGACACATAGCTTACTTGCTCTTAGCAAGTGCAGTCCAGTAGGAAGAGGACACACTGAGCTTGTGGTTGATACCTATTTACCTTCCTTCCCATCTCATCCCTTCATTGCTTCCTGCCCACCATAAAGACAGGCATGTTCTTCTTTTTCCTGCACTATGTACCTCCTCCATGCTATTTAGTGAAATATGGAAACATTTACAAACCATAAGCCAAATTTACTTTTCCTCCCTTGAGTTGTGACTAGCAGGTGTTTTTCCCAGCAAAGGGTTGAATGACTAAGATGGGTAATAATTCCCGTTCTCAAGTCGAATGTAATATAAGAGGTTTGTCATGTGCTTGTGTTCTCTACTTCTTGTTTATGAAAACATTTTCAGTGTAAAAGTGTTTCCAAAAGCATTATGGAAAGTGCAGTATTTCTAGTTTTTTTTTTTACCTTTTTATTTCTATTGAATATAGACATACATAGAAATAATGTCACAATGGATAAAATTTTAATAAACCACTTTTACTGACAAGGGACTAGAGTAATAAAATATGAGAACCAAAGCCATGGATGTTGCTATCACATACAACCACTTAGCTAAAATTAATGACTTAAATCTTACTTGAATTATTGCTCATGCTGAATACCACATCTCATAGACTGCTTTATCATTTGCCATATGCTATGTAATTACATAAATGTTGGTGTAAGCTGCGAATATGCTGCAAATTAACAAAATTTCTTGTTTCTGGAGAGAAAATGAGAAATTAATTTGGCAAATGTCAAGTTCAGTTCACATCAAGATGTTTCTGGTGTCATAATGTATCATGAAAGATTTAACAGATATGTTCTCATAAATAGATCAGTTTGGGGCAGCAGCTGCGACTCTCGTTCTTTCATTTGGCAGATTCATTCCACCTGACTTCAGAGAAATTGCTCAGAAGACGTTTTCATACTATGAGCATGTTTTTATTTCCTTTGCCCAATTCGGTTAGAGTTGGTAGAGGAAAGGAGAATATTTTTCTAAGTTTTATCTTCTATTGAAAATAACTACTATACTAGATTTATTCACCAAGCAATAATTAGAAAATGAGCTGAAATTAAATCTGTATTCCACAAAGGTACATTTTAGTGTAAAATGATTTCTAAAAATATCATAACTCATTCAGAATAAATTAGTGCTTTATATTATTTTAAAATCTCACAATAAAAGATGAGTATCAGAAGTCTACACTTTCTCCACTGGTGTCCTAAACTACATCTACTGAAACTGATATGCAGGAAAAATCAGTCTGTCACATTCAGAACCAGTAGACTTCTAAGTATGTTGTCCGAGTTCCCTATTTAATAAAATATGCAGCCTGAATTTTTCAGCATTTTGCATTTTCCTTTCATAGACACGTGTTTGTTATACTTTTCTGCTATAAAAACACTTTCCATGGTAAGGTCAGCTTTAATTTTTTTATGTAAGCTATTTTATTCGAGTAATGTTTATGTCTTAGAAAATATAGATATTAGCTCATTGCCTTTAATTAGTCAAAATTTCTAACTCAAACTCTGCATATCTTTGTAAGTGTAACATAATATCAAGACATTCAGCAATTTAGTGGTCTTGCCTGCTAGACATTTTGTAACTACTGGATTAGGAATAAGTAAGACGCTGCAATATCTAAATGTGACCACTACATTGGATTAGTTGATTTACTTAGGTTATTATCTGTAAAGTTTATAGTAAGATACCGTTGTCCCTGAAAAATATAATAGAAAGTAAACAATATCAGGTTCCTAATGCAAGTCTAAGCATTCAATACCTTGTGATACCAGGCTTTGTGAGGAAACTGGCCTAATTATCTTCCTATTGTCTTTTGCAGTTATGGCTGGATTGAGAGACAGGCAATATGCTGCCAATGTATAAAACATGTGCTTCCCTTTATTCATGAAATCCTGTTGTTATTTAACACTGAATTATCATATTAACCTCTGATCTAAAGCTGCATCTATAATCATTTCTGGTTTGAATAATTTAATTTCTATATAAAAATTTAAGTATTATTATTACTATTATTATTATTATGTTTTCATGTGTATTGAGAAATATTTATAGAAAATCATTTTTTTTCTCTCCAATCACTTCAAAGACTCCAGGGACCCAATAATCTTTTCAGGAGATTAGCCTAAATATTACAGCTTCAGTGATCCAAATAATCTCTTTGGGGAATTTCCACCCTCAATTTAATTTTCTAAAGCCAACACAGAATTTTCTTTAGAGAACATTTTTATAACAGAAATTTAAAACCATAAAAATGTATGAAATCATGTAAATGTTCCTGTTTTAAGGTTGAACATTAAAGTCAAAACATCTTTCTTTGTTCCAAATCTGTCTTTGTTCTCTGATTTTTATGGTTAATACGTAAACTTGTGAATCTATCACTTAAATTTACCACTACAATGGTGGCGTTGAATATGGAATACAAATTTCTTGGCAAACCCTCAAGACACATTGTGCAATGAATTCATGGGATGGAAAGCCCTCAGAGACATAAAGACTGACAGTGATTCTTTTCCAGGAATTAAAAAAAAATACAGAAAGGATGCATATGTAACATTGTAAGGTTCTTTATTTTTCCACGAAAGACAAGCAAAGTTGAAAGTAAATAAATTGTTGACTGTTTGGCACGGGAGGGCTTCCAAGGAGAAGCTAGAGACCCTCGGGGAGGACGCAGGCTGGAGGCTTTATCGCATTAGACTAGGGGTAGAGCTTACATGAGCAGTGTGGTGCAGTAACAGCCGCTGACTGGGGGAGGCTTGGCATACTCACTGAAATCAAAAGAGGAAGTGCACCGTTAACTTGGTGCAAGAGAACAGAAGGCACTCTGGGTGCCGCTGGTCCTCAGAGGCTTTGATATCCGCGCACCATGCTGGCTCACACGTGGTGACGCCTCAAACATTATACTAAAAGAAAATATCCAAGTAGATCGTTCTTTCTTCTCACAAGACAAGCTAGAGAAAGTCTCATGAAATGTGGAATGTTTATTTTCTTCGAGTGATACAACAGTATTTAATTAAACTATGATTGTTATATTGTATAATGTTGTCTTTAACTTAGTTATTTAGATTACCAGAAATAAGCATGAAAATTGGGGGAAAAAGTTTTAAGGATTTAAAAAGGATAAAACAATTAAGTGTTAACTGCTCCTTGCAATAGACCAGCAGAAATCAGTAGTACAACTAT
>NW_004524748.1:811705-824413 GCF_000260255.1 Octodon degus
TTGCTTATTTGTTTCTTTTGTCCTTTTCCTTATCCCAGTTCTTCCTTCCCTTTGAACAGATTCTTTACCTTTTACAGTATCCATTGTAACTTTCAGATGTTATTTACTCTTTCAGGTTCTTACCCTCACTAGTAAGACAATGTGATGGCTGAATATGCAGGTCCAATATGTTTCACTTAAGAGTATGGCCATTAGTTCCATCCACTTACTTATAAAAGCCTGAACTTTGTACATTTTTTCTACCTGAGTAACACTTCATTGTGTAAAACTACCACATCTTTTTTATCCATTCCTCAGTTAATGGCTATATGGTTGATTTCCAAGATTTAGCTATGACAAATTGCACTATTATAAATATGTGCACACATCTATCTCGTGGCATGATGTTATCAGTCTTTCTGAACAAATATCGAGGAGAGTAAGAGCTGAGTTGAATGTGACTACCAATCCTGGTTTTCTGAGGAATCCCTTCACTGATTTCCACAGTAGTTGTACAAGTCTGCACTCCCACCAATGGAGAAAAAGAGTTCCCTTTTCCCCACAGCCTTTATGGCATTTGTTATTGGTTGATTCTTGATGATATCCATTCTTTATGGGGTGAGATGAAATCTCAGTGTTCTTTTAAATTGCATTTATTGAGTGAACAATTAATGTTGAAATTTTTTCCTATATTTATTTGTCATTTGCATTTCTTCATCTCAGAAGTGTATATTTATCTCAGATGCCCATTTTTGGTTTGGGTCTTTGAATTTTGGGTTCCTGATTATTTTTCAAGTTCTTAATATCTTTTGGATAGCAGTCCTTTGTCTGAAGGACAGTTGGCTCAAACTTTTTCTCAATTTGTAGGTTTTATTTTTAGTGTCTTTGGAAATTCTTCAATGTACACACAGAAATTTTAAAAAAGAAGAGATCTCAGTTGTTGATTCCTTGAAGTATTTCCCATGCACTTTGGTTTATATTCATGTCTTCAAGATTTCTATCTCCTTTCTCCTCCAGTAGATTTAGAGTTTCTGTTTTAATATTCAAATCTTTGATCCATTTTGAGTGCAGTTTAGTAGACATAAGTTTAATTTTAACCACTGGCATTTGGAAAAGCCAGTTTTTCCAGCCCCGTTTACTGAAAAAGCTATCTTTCTTCCGTAAATAAACACATTTGGCCCCTTGGTCAAAGATAAGGTGGCTGAGTGTATTTGTAGTAGTGTTTGCATCTTCTAATATGTTCCATTGATCGTTGGGTCTGACTTTATGCCAGTATATTGCTGATTTTAATCACAGTAGTTTTGAGTCAGAAATTTTAATTTCTCCTGCTTTTCTTTTGTAGCACAGGATTGCTTTTGGTGTTCCAGGTATCTTCTGCTTTCATGTGAATTTTAAGAAAGTTTTCTGTAGATTTCTGAGGTATACTAATGGTATTGTAATTGGGACTACATTGAATCTATGTAACAATTTTGGGAATATGGATTTGTTCACAGTATTGGTTCTTCTTCTTCTTCTTCTTCTTCTTCTTCTTCTTCTTCTTCTTCTTCTTCTTCTTCTTCTTCTTCTTCTTTCTTCTTCTTCTTCTTGTATTTTAGGGAAGGATCTACTGGGTGTTCTGGGTTTCACTACTAGATTGGACTAGTAGTGATTTGCCTGTTTACAGCCTCTCAAGAGCTGGGATTACAGGTTCATGCCACCAAACCCAGTCTCAATAGCTGCCTCAGTGTGCCACAGGGACAATATTTGTTCTTCCTATGCATAAGCAAGGAATATTTTTTCATTTTCTGAATTCTTATTTGATCTCTTTTTTCACAATACTAAAATTTTTATTGTGCAAATCTTTTGCTTCTTTTGTTAGATTGATTCCTAACTTTTTCATTTATTGGATGTTATTTGAAAAGTATGGTTTCACTATTTTTCTCTGAGTGTGTTTGTTGTTAGTGTGCAAAAATGATATTGAGTTTTGAGTGTTGAATTTGTATCCTGATATGCTATTTAATGTTGTTATTAAATCTACAAGTCTCGTGGTGGAGTCTTTTGGGTATTCTATGCACCATATTATGTCATCTGTGAATAATGATAATTTCACTTCTTCCTTTCGAATTATTACACATATTATTTCTTTTCTTATCTAATGGCTTTGACTAATGTTTCCAGAACTATACTAAATATTAGTAGATACTGAGTACATCCTTGTCTTGCTCTTAGTTTCAAAGTGAAGGCTTTCATTTTTTGTCCATTTAGTATGGTATTGGCTGTTGATTTCTCATGCATGGCTTTTATCATGTTGAGTTATCAGGTCCACTTTTCCAATTGTCTATAAAGTTTTTTTTTAAATAATAAATGAGTCAAAAGCTTTGTCAAAAGTTTTTCCTGTATCTACTGAGATGTTCATGTAATTTTGTGCATGGTAGTCTTGTTGTGGTTTGTCACTTTTTTTTTCATTTCCTTATATTGAACCACCCCTAAACTCCTGGAATGAATTCCAGTAGGTCATTATCTGTAATCTTCTTGATGATTTCATGCATTTGGTTTTCTACTATTTTATTGAGGATTTTGAATCTATGTTTATTAGGGATATTGGCTCATAGTTCTCTTGACTGTTTGGCTCCTTCTATCCTTTCGGTAGACAAGAAGAAGGAGGAACAAAAACACATGACAAACCAGGAATGAGTTTAGGAGAATTGCTTCCCTTTCAATTTCATTGAAGAGTTTGAAAACAATTGGAATTAAATATTCCTTAACTTTGTAGTAGAATTCAACTATGAATCTATCAAGACTTGGGCTTTTCTTTGTTGGTAAGTTCTTGATTACACTTTCAGTTTCATTGACTGCTTATTGGGTTATTCAGAATTTTTATATCTTCTTGTTTCAGCTTTGGTAATTCATATGTATCTAGTAATCTGTACGTTTTTTCCATTTTCCATCATGTGAAAGTACAGGATTTGATGTAGGTATTTATGATCTTCTGAATATCTCTATGGTCTGCAGTGATTGTGCCCTTTTCATTCCTTCTGGCATGATTTTTTTTTCTTTTTTTTATACCGTTGGCTAGGGTTTTATAAATCTATTTACTCTTTCAAAGATACAACTCTTCAATTCATTTATTTTTTGCTCTAATTGTGTTAATTTCTGCTCTGTTCTTTGTAATTTTCTTCCTTCTTTGGGCTTTGGGCTTTACTTGCTCTTCTTTTTCTAGGAGCTTTAGGTATAGTACAAGATTGCTTATTTGGGCTTGTTCTATTTTGATGTTGTAAGAATTCACCACTATAAATTTTCCTCTTTATACAGCTTTCATTGTGTTCCATTGGTTCAGGTAAGTTGTATCTGCATTTTCATTTGATTCTAAAGATTATCCAAGTTTCTTTAATTTCATCTATGACCCTCTTATTTTTTTAGGAGGGTGTTATTTAATTTCCATTAGTTTATGGAGGTTTTGCAATTTTTGCCAATATTTTCCAGCTTCATTTCACCTTGGTCAGACAATATGCAGGGGATTGGATATTAGATTTTTCATGTCCATTAAGATTTGTCTTATGTAGTTGAGTGCTCCTGTGTTTGGTGTGTACATATTTATGACTGTCATTTCTTCCTCTTTTATTTTCTACTTAATCAGTATGTAGATAACACCCTTCTTGGCAACAAATGGGTTACAGATAAAATTAAACAAGAAATTAACCATTATCTATAATTCAATGAAAATTCAAGTGCAACTTACAGAAATTTATGAGGTACAATGAAAGCAGTTCTAAGAGGAAAATGGAAAGAAATTTTTCAATAGGAAGGACGAAGTGGAATGAGGAATATATATGCAAAATTGTTTGGATGATTGTATGATTGATTTCTGCTGGTCTTTTGAAAGCAGCAGTTAATGTTTATTTTTTTCTTACTCCAATTTTTATTTTACTTTTGAATTTCATGCAACTTCTTTGTTATTTTTTAAATGCAACTTACACATTTATATCTGGTAATGTGAATGATTAATCTGAAGATAGCATCATGTAACACAACAGCCAATGTTGAATTCCAATTGTTTGGTCTAGTGAAATCTTGGATCATTTCTAATGCTGTTTTTTTCTTTATTTTTACCTCATTTGATTATTCTTGCTTTGAATTTCACCTTGTTAGTGAACAGAATAGTTAACCCTGAGTTTTTCTGTGTTCCTGTCCCATGCAGAATTTTTTCCATTCTTTTACTTTCAGTATATGAATTTCCTTTTGAATTAAATGACTTCTTGTATACAACATCATGGAGAATTTTGTTTCTCAATTCACTCTGCCATTTGCTTCTTTGGATTGGTGAATTGAGGCCATATACTCTAATGGTTGTGACTGATCTATATCAGCTTATCTCTGTATGCGATTTTCCTGATATAAATTCCCTACTTTTCCCCTCTGTTTAAATGTTTGTTCCCCTCTGTTCATGCTTTTCTTTTGGTGTTCTTGAAATTATGGTCGTTTTTGTCTCTTTCTAGAATATCTATCAATACTCTTTGTAGTGTTGGTTTGATGGTCATGAGTTTTCAATTGTTTTTTCTCATGGAAGTATCTTCCCTTTTCATTAAATTTGGTAGATAGTTTTACAGGGTACACCAATCTGTGTTGAAAGTTGTTTTCTTTCAGGATATGAAAACCTTTACTCCCAGCCCTTTTTCATTTGATGGTTTATATTGAGAAATCTCCCATGATTCTGATGGGGTTTGCATTATAGGATATCTGATTCTTTTCTCTAACAACTTTTAGTATTCAGTTCTTTTCCTGAATTTCTGGAATGTTGATCATTATGTGTCTCAGCATCGATTTATTTTGATTATACCTAACTGGAATTCTATCTACCTCATCTAACAGTACATCAGATTCTTTTCCCATATTTGGGAAATTTTCTGCTATTTCTGCAAATTGTCTTTTTATGTCATTTGTGTTGACTCCTGCTCTTTGACACCTACCAGTCATAGATTGTTTTTCTTTGCATCATCTTGCAGCTGTTGAATTGTTATCTCCTGGCTCTTTGTTATTTTTTCAGAAATCTTTTCTTTTGTGCTCATTGTTGCAATGATGCCTGGAAGGGCTGAAAGTCTATCTTCAGTTTCATTCAAGCTATTTTGCCAGCTTTCAATTCAATTCTTAGTTTGTTGACTATCCATTTGAGTCTGTTTTATACATTGTAATTCTTTCCTGTATTAATCTCTCACTATTTTCTGTTCTCTATTTTTTTGTCTGTGTCTTTTTTAGATGTCCTGAGCAATGTTTTCATGATTGTTGTAATTTCTTGTCTGCCTGTGAGATTACTTCTGATCTGATTTCTTCTGTTCCCAAATGAACTTGTTTCTTCGCTCCAGTTAGTATCACTTCATAAATTTAAGGTATGTGACTTCTAAGTTCATCTATGTCCTTATTTCCTGGACTCATTCAGGGTGGCCTGGAGGGCTGAGAAGTCCTCATTTCCTTTACCATTTTTGAAATTCTAATGCTCACTGGGGCCCAGCAGTGACTATATGCTTGTTCGACACTGGTCAGCAAGGATCTAGTGACTGCGGGGTGAGGTATGGTCACTGAAGTTCCTTGTGTCCAGGTGTCAACATAGTTTCTGAGATGGTGGTGGTTAGGGTTGACACTTTAGTTCAGCAAGGTTCCCATAATGATGCAGGATGGGACGAAGCTCTCCAAATCTGTTGCGATGGTGGGTTGACCTGGAAGGGCTAAAAAGTTCTGTAGCTCTTTGAGGATTAGCCTGTTTGCTGTAATGGTGGGGTTGAGGGCTGTGGCTCAGCAAGGCTTCTACAGTGGTAGAGTGACAGGACAGGGCTTGCCATTGCCCCATTACTATTCAGGGCTCAGCCTGTCTTCCATTATAGGTGGAGGATGGGGTGAAATGTAGAACGCTTAATGTCACAACTGAAAATCAAAAGCATTACCTCATAGCCTCCCTTTCATTCTTGAAACTCATACATTGGACAATATTTGGGTATTTAGTGCTAACATTATGAAAATGATAATTTGTTCTGTTCCTGAAAGCCATATGTTGAACAATATTTGAGTATTTAGTATTAACTCATTATGAAAATGACCACTTGTTATGGAAAACAATTTCCATAGAAATTAAAAATTCTAAGTGTTAAAAATACTTTTACCTATCAAAACTAATCAGGGATTTTTACAATTTATATTTTATCTTAGTTTGGATTCTATAGCATACAGAAATTTAGATGAAGATTAATACATGGAAATGTGCTTCATCATTCTGTAATACTTATTACCTTTGATACACTGGAAAACACTGAATTTGGCATAATGAGTTAATCTAGAATGCAGTTACTGTATCTTACATTGGTCTCTCTGTCTGCCGTGGCTTTCAGATTTGGATCTAGTTGAAGCAAGAAATATGACCCATAAGCCCTACATGGATCTGTCCCTGGGATTATTCTGCATACTTGGTAATGGAAAAAGACACAGGCTAGGAGGAGTTTTCAAATTAATGTTTCTCAGAATATCTCTCAGTCCATATCATACAGTCAACACCCTTGGATGGAAACAAGAGTACCTCAATGTTAAAAAGAGATCTGGGTTATGGGGTAGGGCACCGGTTGCAGTTTGCTTCTTGCATTGGTCAAACTCATTGACTCTTTCCTAGGACACCTGAACGAACTCTGGGAAGGCTTACTTGAGTAAAATAAAGAAAAAGAAATCCCTTTTTTTTCCTCCATGTTAGGAGGAGGGCGCATTATACCCCTCACATCTTTCTGCTTCTGCATAGGAGTCCACCAATCCCAAGTTAGCATATTTTAGGGGTGTGGATAGTTACAGAACTTACTGACACAATACTATAAACTTAGCCCTTGAAAACAACAGGATCTTACTGAATCAAAAGCATAGAGGACAGAAGCATGAAATCAGGTCTCTGCAGATGGCAGAATCTGGCTCCTTCAGCTGCCCACTCCCGGTGGCTCTCTGTCTCTCATTCCTTGCTTGCAGAAGTTTAACTTTAATCTCTTCCTCTCCCTACGCAAGACCATTTTCCTGTTGTTTCACATTTACCTTTACTGTGAATTTAGAGCCCTTCTAAACCAATATGGTCTAGTTTTGAACTTTTTAAATGGTTCTGCAAAACCTCAATTTTCAATTAAAGTCATATTCTGTGGTTCCAATGGACCTGTATATGGGAGGATGCTATTCAGTCACTCTATTCTCTCTCCATAACCTTTCCCTAAGTCATGTATTTCCCATTTGCAAAGCTCATTCTTTCAGTTTACAATTTCTAAAATTCTCAGAGCAAGCTGCTACCCTGTCTCCTCTGAGTAAGGTTCAGAAAATCCAGTGATTTTTATCTAACCATTCTAAACTGCATATGGGCAATTGACTGGCTATAATGCATTCTGAAAAAATAATCTGGCTCATCTTTGGATGTACAAGTCAGAAATTAGCAGCTTACAAGATACAATAAATGCTAGCCATAGTTGTACATGTCTGTAGTCTCAGGACTATGGAGGAGGAGGGGGATTTCCAAGAGTTTGAGGCCAGCCTGGGCTACACAGTGAGTTCAAGGTCAGCCTGAATTAAAAATTGAGACCATATCTCAAAAAAAGAAAATGCTGCAGTAGAGCAGTCATAACATTGATGTTCGTATTTTTCAAATAAGAATTTAGAACTAATACAATTTTTTATAGAGTTAAAAGAAGGAATGTAAGGCCATGACCACTCCATGTGTGGTATGTTTCAGGGCCATTTGCAACAGTAAAACCTGAGAAGTTAAGGTCATATATCTCCTTGAATAAGAATCAGCCCTGCTTTAAAATAAGTGAGTGTTTATTCAGATGTCAACTTGTGCAACATACACATACACATCTCTTGCTTGGCAGTAGGTTTTTCTAGTTTTCTGGAGATAATAAGCATCAATTCCAACATAAATCTTACATTTCTTGTTTTTCAATGAATAATGCATTTTTGTGTCAGTTTTATCACATTTTTGTTCAGTAACAGGGTAGCATAAATTTGTGCATGCGCTTTATATTAGCTTCCATTCCCTCCTTATTACTAATTCTGGAAGTGCTAGTGCTATTGTGTGTAAGAGTTCAGTGTGTCCAGCTAGCCTATGTAATAGCCTACATAATTAATATATTTATAGGTAGTTTGGCTGCATAATTTTTTCTCACCATTAAGTCTTCTCTTTGAAGGAGAACCCAGTTGCATATCAGATGGTGATTATCAAGTATTTCTTTGACATAAATAATCTAGACTTACCTTAAACACTGAAGGGTAATGAAAACATTCTGTGTGTGTGTATGTGTGTACATGCACATGAACATACACAACATTGGTGAATACTCATTTAGAAGATCTAAGAATTTTTTCATGCAAGGCATGTGGTGAGGAATTAAAAGAGTAAAATCTTCATTGTGTTGATTAGAATTTTAGAAATCTCCTGAGTCTGTCCTGCTTCAGGAGATTATATAGAAACTACTCAGCTGTGAAGTCAATGTATGTTAATCGCAGAAATTTCAACAGATATTTTCTGATTAGTATGCATATATTCTTCACAGTTATTAAAAATCAGAAATCTACAAATTAATAGTGAAGAAAATTTGGGTGCACCGTGCTGGCCACTGAAGCTGGGCATCTGTATTCCCAGTGCCGGGGAGGCTGAGACAGAAAGATCACTATGGGTCTGAGCTGCGTAGTGAGATCCTCTATCAAATGAATAACTAAATAAATAAATAAATATTTTTTTTCAAAATGTACTTTTCATCAATATGATGCATATTGGTAACTATTTCTACGGTGGAGTTTATTTTTGAAAATAGTATATTACAGTGGTTTTTCTTTTACTTAACTTGTAGATTTATTTCAAATCTCATACATTATCTACTAAGTCTCCTATTTTTTTGTTCTCAGCCAGTTTTCTATTCACAATTTCAACATGGCTGATACTAAGGATTAACTAATACTAGTAGGATAAAGAAATTCAATAAATAAGAATTAAAATACCTAAGATACTACCTAGAGATATCAGGTAATAAATGAATAACCACTAAAAATTTTATTCTCTTTTTCAATTTTTATAAAGTTTTATATTATAATATTTAGTCTGTTAGGAACAAAAGCAGATCAATGCATGTTTGAGAATGATGGCTGGCAGAATAAGGAGAGGAAGTGTTGTTGCCTTACTATGTATGTGCAATACCTTGAAAGGTTCAGCATCATGATACAACAATGTAGATTACTCCACAGAAACACACTTTGCATCACCTCCTATAGGTAGCATAATTTGCAAAATGATAAGCTTCCTACACATAAAAATTGACAACTGAATTTGTATCACAATATTTACTGTTCCATCCCAGGAAATGTTTAAAGCAAGGAAAATGGAGCAAAGAAAATCAGACATTTTGACTATACAATTTAATAAAATTTTGATCATTCATCTAGTACGAGATATTTTTAAGTGAATTTACATCTCTTAAATATTTCCCTATTTTCCTTATCTATGTAATATATAAAGTGGAAACAAATATGCATAACTACTTCTAGCAGAAAATTTTTGAGATCACTTTGGTTGTTTTATCAAGCACATACTCTGGATTACTACAGATTTATTAGTATAGGATAAGGGTTATTCAAGAAAGAACACAGTGCCAAGTTTCTCTGTAGCTGAAAAAAAACTTGATATTGAAGTATGCTGCCTGTTTACCTGTACTTATTCTTTAAAATCAACATAGTGTGTTTCATAACTTCACAAGGTAAAATTAATAATGTACTTTCCATTTTGTCTTTCCAGGTTTTGTATTCCAAAATATTAATTACATTCTAATCATGTGATTGTTTTCTTTTTGGCATACATTTCATACTTCATATCAGCAAATAAACTCTAATGCAGAAAGATAAACCAAAAACAGTGTTTTAACATGAACATAAGGAATTTTACATATTCAATGATTTTACTTTTTGTTCCAATTGACATATCAATTTCCTTCAAGTTTGAGGTAAATTCATATTTTACATGTATTGTTTTGTTTCCATAAATGCATACTTATTGTTTTTGTTCATTATTTTCCAGATATGACTTCAGGTATTATATAATAAGAAGAGAAAACACTTTCTTTTATTCAATGTAATATTTTCATGCTTTACATAAATAGCCCATGTAACCAAGGAAGAGGTTTGTTACTGGCCTTCTTGTAAGGTGCTAACACTTAATATTTCATCATTTTTCATTTTGTTATGTTTGGAATAGAATACCTCACTCCTTTCTGTAGTTTTGAAATCCATCCTTCTTAAAAAGGACACAGTGCCTCTATGACGACTTCCTAGAGTTTATACGAATAAATATTCCCATGATTTTAAGGAAAAATAGCTAATGCAAATGCTAATCTTTTGGAATTAAATGCTCAGTACTAGCATATTTAATTGAAAATATTTTTACATAATGGATTTTAATTATGACGATGTTGACTCTGACTCTATTCTTGCAATGACCACTTGTAATTAATCTTTTAAACTGCAAGCAGTGAACGATGTAAATATACACAAAGTGTGAATTTCTATATGAAAAATGTTAACAGGATTGATGTGGCAGCAGAGGAATTAGTATTGGGAGACTATTATATTTTGTCAAATCTCGATTCAATCTCAGTGTACTTTCCATTGCAAAATATACAGATGTAGTGATATATTGCCAAAGCAGTTGTTTTATTTTGACTGGATTCAACCTTTAAACAGTAGACTCACAACATCTTATGTAAAGTAGTAGAGTTTACTCTTCCACCTCTTGATTCCAATATTGACCCTATTGTTGTTATTATTATTTTGGTAGATGAGGTTAGAAAGCATGATGTTTTAGCTTACTTAACTATGGTTACACATAACTGCTCCTCAAACTGCCCCACCACTATGTAAATAAACATGAGTTGTACCTCTAGAAGATGACAGTTTATGTTAAGAGAGGCAGAAGTGGCTCTGGACACTTCCATTTTCTCAGCCAGACCAGAAAGCTCACCTGATCACACTTATGCAGAATTATAAACTGATAGATCCCAGGACTAATGAACAATTGTCATTTTAAGGTGATGGGTTTTGATTTCACTTTAGGAAGCAATTGCTGCTTGAGTCAGCTTTTAAAATTAAATAACTTGACTCAAATATAATGACACCTTCTAACCCCCAGTCATCTGGGATGCTGGGTACAAAGATTACAAATATATCCTAGACTGGGAAATTTAGCAATTTTGGAAGGCATTGTTGCGGGAGGGATAATTTACACAGAAAAGAGAAAGGGGGAGGTGATTGCTCTGCAAAACGTCCTGGATTAAATGTCCAATATGATAATAATAGAGAGATAGATACCTTGTAAGTAATAAATAATTTACAATTTATTTCATATAATAGCCACACAAAAGTCTAGGATTCAGAGAACTACAATGAACAGATTATCAGATTGAAAAGAAAATCAAGGGGGCTGGGGAGATGGCTCAGTAGAATACGTGCTTCCCTGGCAAGCACAAGAGTCTGAGTTCAATTCCCATTTCTGAAAAAAAAAAAAAATCAAAAACTGTAAGAAAGTCAACTTTAACTTCCAGGTAAAAGTGTAGCTTGAAATTCAGGTCAATATCTTGCTTTCTGTACTTCACTAAAACTTACTTCAAAAAATAAATTCATTGGGGGCAGGGGAGATGGCTCAGTGGAATAAACACTTCCCTGGTAAGCACAAGGGCCTGAGTTCAATCCCTGGTTCTGCCAAATAAATAAATAAATTCACTGAAAGATACTCATAACACAAAAGAAATGGTGTATAAATCTAAATAAAATATTCCAAAAATTTACAAAATTGTTGACATCTGGCTAGCAAAGAAAGGAGTCAGTAAGCATAACAGAACTGACTGTAAAGCGCATCCAACAGGGGCACAAGTGAGAGCGTGCAGGCCCGTGTCACAGAGCCAAGGCCTTGTTCAGACACGCAAAGCTCCATGTAGCACAAACTTTTGACACGGAATGAAGCTTCAGTGTCAGATTTCAGAAGTCTTTTATTTTTTAGTATTTTAGGGAAAGGTCTACAGGTGTTCAGGATCTCACTACTAGATCGGACTCATAGTGATCGCCCTGTGTACAGCCTCTCGAGAGCTGGGATTACAGCTGCGAGCCACCACGCAGAGTCTCAATTGCCATCTCAGCGTGCCCGGGGGTTGGGGCTGGAGTGGCAAGCTTGGGGATGTACCCCTGGCCCCTGCGCCTGCTTGCAGGCACTTTAATCCACTGAGCTATTTGGCCGGCCACAAGCCATATTTTAAAAGGATCATTTTCCTTTCCATTTGTCAGCCTATATGCTTTTACCCTAGGGTAGCCATTTTTAAATTGTGTGCTTTTTTTTCTTTCCATTTAAAAAAGGTACTATATTCCTACATCTGACCTTAACTAATAAAAGTTATCAAATCACATCTCTCCCATTGCCTCTTGCACTTAGTAAAGACAAATCTAATAACGATGGATATAAAATAGTCATATATTAGCCTATAAGTAAATGATGAACTTTATAACAAGTACAAAAAGAAAGTTTTTAGTATTATAAAAAAGAAAATTTGGTGCAATCACATCACACTCTGTCCAATGCTTTTAAAGCATTTCCTACTATCTGCTTCAATTTTTAAACTTATGACATATGCGACTTTAAACTTACGTTTTCAGTTACATCTTTGCTGTATTTGCCTCTACACACACACACACACACACACACACACACAC
>NW_004524748.1:825044-852738 GCF_000260255.1 Octodon degus
TCTCTCTCTCTCTCTCTCTCTCTCTCTCTCTCTCTCAAATAAATAAAAATAAAAAAATTAAAAAAAAAGAATTACTACAACATTTTTACACAACTAGAATGACTTTGAAATTCTTGTTAGTTCTGCTGTGTAGAACACACATTTCAAAAGGCAGCCATCCAACAAAGCGTCCAGGTGCTATTAACCAAGGTAGAATGAAATGGTTGAACAGATATTGAAAATACAAAACAATGCATAAGACAAAAATAATCCCATCTACAAAAAAGATATGCCAAATAAGGACCATAAAGGAAAGGTTTGGAGGAGGATTCAGCACCATTTCAGCCTGTCCTTAAAAGCATTTCTTTGCAGGGCAATACTGAAAATAAAATATTTGTAACACCTACATTCTTAAGTAAGCTGAAAGGTATTTGAAAAGTCACACAAATAGCTACACATGAAATGTTTCATAAAACCTAAGGCTTGTGAGAAAATATATTCTTGAATGTTCAGCATTCTAGATAGAATTGATCACTAGTTAGGCAAAATATTCAAGAAATATGACTCAAACATGAATTTAGAATAGCAATTTGGAAATAGAAAATACAAATACATAATGGTGAAACTAAGTAATAGAAAATTTTGTTTTACTGAATAAATGATTTTAAGGTAGTAAGAATCAGAGGCAATTAATTGAAATAATGAGCTTTTTTAGATTTTTAACTTTATTTTATACAGAATAAAAATATAATTGATAAGATATTAGGAATGATATACAATTTTAAAAAGATGATAGGTATTCAACAGTGGTTGCTATATTACACACTGTTCTCTTCCATGTAAAATTCATCAACAAAAACATTTTAAGTGTTACCTGCTCCTTTCAAACAACTCACAGAAATTAGCATTATAGTCATCTTAGCTATCCTGTGTATATTCATACATGATTTTCCTCCTTCTATCCTATCTTTTCTCATTTTCCTCATCCCAATTATTTATTCTTTGTGTTCAATTTTTTTCCCTGTACTATATCTATTGCACCTGTCAGATTTTATTTACTTTTTTAGGTTGTTACACTAGGGAGACAAAATCAAATAGACCCACATACAACTTTTAATTAATGGCTCATATATCTAAAAGATATTTGTGCCTTTGTATAAACCATCATTATTGTTCAGAACTCAAGTTCCTCTTGCACCACCAAGTAGAATAAGACTGAAAAGTAAGTAAAAGGGATAGCACTGTTTTACTCTAAAGCAAGTGCTATGGCTTAACTAGTCACCTCTAGCAATACCAGAAAGTGAAAATTGGACTCCATAGAACAGATTAAAAATGTCTCCCACTACATTCAATGAGAATTTGTTTGTTGCATCTCTCCCTCCTTTAATGATAACTTAGTGACAACGTTGTGGAAACTTAAATGGAGGACCCAAATTAAAAGTTACCAGACTCTTGTACACCTCAGAAACACTAGAAAAGTAAATACACATTATTTAAAATGTTATTCATGTAATGGGTACAGCAAACAACAGTAGATAGCTAACATGTGTTCAGATGCTTAAAATGATGTGTTGTTATAACTTATACCTAAAAGTATAGACGTAGTTTGGGAACAAGATGAAAGTAGAAACTAGTGCAATTTTGATAAGCAAAAGGGAAACATCCTAAATTGCTTTGGATTGAAGGTTAGCAGAAATATGGACTTACTTAAGTTTGTGGACCAAAAACTAGAGGAAAAGAAGGATTTCAAGGTCAGCCATCATTTTGGCCCTAGCCTCTCAAGGTCAGTGAAGACTCAGGACTAGATTGATAAGGCTTACTCGAATATATTGATGAGGTACCTGACACATTTTCTAAACACAGCATAGTATTTCTTAGAATATGGATAATATGGTTATTTCATAAACAATAGAATTCATGTTCCTTTCCAAGTGAAAGGAAGATAGGCTCAGGGCAGAGCTGTGAGCTGGTGGGGCAGTGAGAGTCGTGGGCATTCTCTCCAGCACTGAAACCTATTCAAAGAAATGCAAGTGTTTGCTTGGCAGTATTTTAAATAGAATCATTACTGATCCTTTGGTTCATCCATTTATATATGGGAATGTTCACAGGTGTTTTCTTTCATCTGTGCTAACTTCCATGTGGTGCGTGTGAGAGTAGACACATAATGAGCCTGTTCAGCTTTGTAGATCAGTGAAGAGATACCACATCTAAAACAATTTTAGACTTCATTTCAATTTGAGAATTTCTATGTTGTAATCAAATTATATAGGGGATGTAGTTTTCATTTTAGATTGAGGAGAATCATTGAGATTTTGAGGGTAGAGTGTGGCAGACTAGAGTGGCCATCCATAATCCCTGCTGTGAGTGTTTGTGCCCTCCTTCCACTCCCAGCCCTCAAGTTCGTTCATTATGCTTTACTCCTTGTGGCCACAATTTACCTGACTATGTATCACTTATTTTCACAATACTGCTACAAAAGTAACAATTTTTTTCTTTATATAAGAAAAGGCAAGAGTGTAAAATTCATTTTTTCAAAGCAAATTTTGTAGGAATAAAGTAAATGCAAATGTGCTTGATAATGGCTTATTCTTACAAGTGCATTTGCAGTTTAAGAGAATTTTGAATGTGTCACTTAAATTGCTATCTTAGCCATTAAGCCCATTTCATTAATGACAGTGGTGATCTATTTTGTCTCAATATAATTCCTTGATCAGCTTTGTGACTAAAAGTTAAATTGCGTTTCTTTGTTTCTTGTTTTTCACATTATAATAGCTTTTTCCAGTTTAAAAATAATTTCTTACCTTTTTTCAGTTAAAGATATAGCTATCAATTTGTAATATTTCAACCTTTGATGTATTTGAGATATAAATTTGTTCATTTGTTTATTTTTTAAAAAATTTACCAGAAAATATATAGATTTTTATTCTCTTAAAAGTTTACATTTATGTTTATGTGTAAAATGGTCAAATATAAACTTATTTTAAAATGTGAACATTGAAATATAAATCTTACTTATATTTGAAAAAAAAATGTCAACAAACAATTCCAGAAAATTATCAAAAACTGGATTTTTATTTCTTGAGTAAATTTAACTTCAAATAAATTATTTTAAAATATTTTGAAAACATATCAAAAGCCAATATAATTATTATTGTTAAAGTGCTAATCGTGCTGGAGAGATGGCTCAGTGGTCTAAAGCAACTACTTGGAACAAACTTAGCAAAGCACAGGAACCGCGGTTCAATCTCCCAGCACCACATGCCAGCCCCGCCCCCTGGTGGGCTGAGCTAGCCACACACACACACACACACACACACACACACACACACACACACGAAATGTAATAAATAAATAAATAAACTTTTAAAAAGTGCTAATAATCAGGCCAGTGAGATATCTCAGTGAATTAAAGCACCTGATTAGGCAATCTTATGCAAGTGCAGGGGCCCAGATCTGCTCCCTGGCACCACATGCCGCACCAGCCCTGCCCCCAGGACAGGCTGAGCCCGACAGAGTGCAGGCCTGGTGGTGCATGTCTGTAATCCCAGCTCTGGGGAGGCTGAATGCAGGAGGATCACTGAGTTCAAACTGCATAGTAAGACCCTATAACAACCAAATACATAAAATATGTTAATAATCTTTCATTGTTAATAGTTAGTGTGTACCTAAACACAGAGACTCTAAGCTCATGTTTAATACTCAATATTTCTATGTCTTATTGACTGACCAGAGAAGATTGTGCCTTTCAAAATAAAGCAATATGCATCATTTTAAATGTGAGTAGAATGATTTTTTTCTTAGAGTTTTGTTAATTATTGATAGCATTTAACCTTATAAATAATGTTGCATATGATGTTTAACTACACTCATTCAGAAATAAAAAGTTAAAAATCATTATACATCATACTGAATCATAGAAATTTCTAATATCACCATTTTAGTCTGTAAAATGATGACTACATATAAGATATACTATTATGGTAATCAAAATATGAAGTAAAAATGCTACATTATGATCCTAGTATAAATTTGGAAGAGACCAGCAAGTGATGTAATGTTCCTTTCTTTCCAAAATAATCTGAAATTAACATATTCAGCATTAAGTCTCTTTAATATCATATATCTTATGTAGCTAAGTAAATAAACTAGATTTCAGGAGTGATTGTACCGCTTCTTTCACAGGCCGTCCTATCAATATCTTGCATCAGAAATTTTTTCTTATTTAGTTAATGATAAATTCTAGTAATCAGCAAGCCAATGATATAATAATATTTACAACATAAAAGAATATAAAATGAAGTGTTTTTGTCTGACATTTAAAAGCTTTCTGTGAAGGAGCCAGGGAGATAGCTCAGTGGCTTAATCACCTACCTGGCAAGCACAAGGTCCTGAGGTTGACACCAGTACAAAAACAAAAACAAAAACAAACAAAAACAAAAACGAAAGAAAGAAGAAAATCATCTAGTTAAAAACTCTCTGTGAGACAATTAGGTTTATTCCTCTGATTTCCATAGATACTTGTCAAATAATTTGAGTACTGCTATATTCTGAAATAATCACAATGTATTTCCATTGAAGAATCAAATAGATGCAGCCCTTTGCAGCTTTACTCAGAATGATGCTGTTAAGCCCACATAAGCTTTAGATTTGCTCTTTAACTTACTTGAACAATTTTCTTCCACTTTACATAATTATTTTAGCATAATAATAGCTGCCTTTGACAGCCTGACATGGTGAAAATTGCCATCAATTTTGAGCAGATGATAAAAATGAATGTAGTAATTATCAATGGTTAATATATTTTTATTGACACAAAATTTTTCCACTTCTGATGCGGCCCCAAGCACTGTGACAAAGGCTCGCCAGTGCATAGGCTTTGCAATCACTCAAGGAGTAAGTCAACTTATAAATAAGGGTACTGAAGCTCAGGAACTGGTGGTTTTATAGGAAATGCAAGTAGAACCATGACAATGTTTCTAGACTCATTAAAATCAAGTGGAAAATGAAAAGCACCTCGTGTGAAAAGATTTTCAATGATATTATATGTCTTAATTTGTCACAGTATCTATGATTAGTTCATTAGTTTTGATCTTGGTTATTCATACAAATGGTGATATGAGGGATGACAACGGTGAAAACTAAAAGAAAATATTTCTCAAATTTCTTCTTTCTGCAGCCTCACACAGCTGTACAAACTAATTCATATATTTTACTTGGTCTTTCATTTTCGCAAAACAGTTTTAAATCTTGTTCTGTAAGAAGTTAGGCTCCATTAAGGTAATTCATAGAAAGTTACATTTACCATGATTGAGCCTACAAAACTGTAACAAATAATTCAATATGGCTTGAATATGTGATTTTGCTAATTAGAGTTGCCTTACTTAAAATTATGTTGTAAAGTATTGGGTTTACTAAATTTTGGGAGGATGGCTTATCAATTCTGGCTTTTTCTTTTACTGACTTAAAGGAAAGTTAGATGGCAGTTTATATTCTCTCTTACAGGATTTCTAGTTTTCTAAAGAGGTTCTATCGGCTTTGCAAGTTCTTTATCTCTTTCCTTATGACTGTGTAGTGACTATTTTCAAACATTTTTTTCCAAAACAATTCAAATTTTGTTGCTAACATATGAAACTGCATACTTAGAATTATAACACTAATACTAGCTATATTCAGGTTTTAGAAATTGAAAATACATTCCATCAAAAATAGAAA
Source organism: Octodon degus (assembly GCF_000260255.1). Taxonomy (NCBI): domain Eukaryota; kingdom Metazoa; phylum Chordata; class Mammalia; order Rodentia; family Octodontidae; genus Octodon; species Octodon degus. Next base: position 830,736 of record NW_004524748.1, read on the forward strand.
CTAGAAGAACCCTGATGAGAAGTTCTTACCTAAACATGCTCAGAAAAATGTTTTGTAGTAATACTATATAATAATAATACTATATTGTTATAATATTGTAATACAATGCATTTACTCATTCACATAAATTCAAATACAGTAAGTTTTCTGTAGTAAATTTACATAATAGCAAATATACTGTTATTTAAAAATTTGATAAATAGTAATACATTGTATTAAATTGATGGAAATAAATTTATAGCCTTTTTAAATTTTTTTTATTTTGTAGGCTATAGCCTTGATAAAACATCAGATTTTCATGAATCCTAGAGAAATAGTTATATGGTACCATATTTGGTTAGACATGCTAAAAGTCAAATGAACAAACTAAAGAATAACTCCAGGTATTGTGTTTAACATGACAATATATGTAATATTATGATAATGAAGTTGAATGTCAAAATCAAATAAAGAATGTAAAAGTTTCTAAAATATGAAATGAGAAAGTATAAAAATAAAGACTTCTATAATTGTAGACATAAATGGATTTGGGAGTGGACATATCTGTTGTTTCACTAATCCTCTGCCCCCAACACAGATGTAAGCCCATCACAGGGGTCAAAGAAAAATTCTCAGCATTGGAGTAGGGGGGCGATGTACTCGGACATGTTGTCTAGTCAGGCCACCTGCTGAGGTGTTAGCAAGTCAGTGAGTAGGAACTCAGACACTGTGTCACATTCTAAGCCAAGCTTCATCCGCCTGCTGGGGAGGCACACTGGTCGACCAAGAAGCTCCACCGGGTTGGTAGTCTTATCAGGCCAGCCAGGTTTACTTTCTACAACTCTCTGGGGTTTCTGACTTTGTTTTCTGTCTTCTTTTTCCACATCATGCAGTCACTATTAATACCTTCTTAGTGATTCTGTAGCCTATATATATTTTTTGTGAAGTGTGGAATATGATCTGAGTGTTATAAATACTAGTAATTGAGATTTGAATAAAAGAACCTTTGATTGCCTTACTCATTGGCCGTTAAATGGAATTTGAGTACTAAGTCTCAGCAAATTGATTCAGCTCATAAATTTTGTTATTTAATAAATTCTGACACCCTGAAAGACACAAATGTGTCTGCTCTATGCTAATTTTGTAGCTCATTCACTAGGATGACCTCTGAAGACTGCCTACTTCAGATTTCTTTCTTTCTTCTTTCTTTCTGTCTGTCTGTCTTTCTATTTCTTCTTTCTTTTTGTATTTTTGTATTTATAGGAAAGGGTCTACAGAGTGTTCAGGGTCTCACTACTAGATTGGACTTGTAGTGATCCGCCTGTTTGCAGCCTCTCAAGAGCTGGGATTACAGGCCCGAGCCACCACACCCAGTCCCAATTGCTGTCTCAGTGTGCCCTGCAGGTGGGGCCAGCATAGCAGGCCCAGAGATTGAATCCTTGGCCCCTGGGCCAACTTGCAGGAGTTTTAATCCACTGAGTTATTTGGCTGGGCCTAAGATTTCTTTAGTTCTAATACTTACACATATTAACTGATCCTTTGTCCAGATGAGAACTCTGTTGTCTTACATGACTTTATTATTGATCTTCCACTTCATTAGGAAGGCTATAATAGTGCCCTCAGCATGTAATATTTTCTATGATGAACATCTTTCTATTTCAGGCCAATTGTCTTTGCTAATCCTTTTTCTTCCAACCTTTCTGTTCTTAGTATATGTGCTGCCAAAGCGAATGTTTTTCAAAATTTCTTGTTTTTTTTTTTTCTTATATTAATTTTATTGAGGAAGAAGTAGCAACGAGACAGTTTCAAACCAGGTTCGTAGTACAGTTACAATAATTAATACATTGCATATTGCTGTCTTTGTAGTAGTTATTCATAGTACAAGATGCGACATGATATCTTGTCTAAACACTTTTCTGCCCCTATTCTTTAATCTTTTCTTTTACTCTGACCTTCTTAGCAAAATATGCTCTGGCCATTATGGCTAAAATTCCAGTAGTTATTTCCAAGAAATATGCTCAACTTTTGTGTTTTCTACTACAGAAATATACATCTCTGTCTTTAATTTACAACATAACATGAAAAAGGGCAGCTAAGATTTTTAGTTTTCGATAATACTTGTCAGAAGAGCATATAACAATATTAATGTTCTATAACAGCTCTATGATTTAACATATAGTGGCTACCTTGCAGTTCCTGAAGTTCTTTTTCTTGTTTGAGATTCTATGACTATACTATATTACTACAGAATCAGTTGGTATAGAGTTTTAGTAAGAAAGCACTGAAGGAAGCACTGGCGATTAAATTTCATGAATAACCCTAACTTTTAGTCAGCTCAATATTGGACAGATACACACATTCAGTTTTGGCGAACTTTTAAAATATTTAAACCTAAGCAAGTAAGAATGCCTGCTCATTAAGCTTTTAAATTGTGAAGTTAAGGACAGTTATTATTTTCTCAAAAGTAATGAAAGCACACATCTGGATTTTAAATACTATTTCTTTAAAAGCCCAAGCCTATAATTTTTTAAAGTAATAGTGCACCTGTGAAAAATGTATATGAATAATAAAAATCATAACACTGCTAATGCTTTATCGTTGCATAGCTATTCAAAGGTACCTTAATATTACTTGATACAAGATATTACAATCATAAATTTTGCTGTACAAAATGTACAGATTAAATCTTTACAAGTATTTGTACTAAATACTATGGAAGCCACTTAGCTTACTTACTTTCTGGTAGACATACACAGAGAAACCGATATGACTAATTTTAATTTCATTATGTAGTTAAGAGACACAGCTTGGTAAACTGTAGCTTCTTTTTTCAATATTTTTGTTCCATTTTAAATTTTATTTCTTCTAAGAATTTTAGGTATGTTGAAAAGTGAATTCTGTCCACTGTTTTACTACCAATAAAAGTTTTAAAAGTCAAATTTACACAGATAATCAAAGACACCAATAAAACATCTGCTTAGGCAAGCACAGGGCCCGGCGTTTGATATTCAGCACCACATGTAGTGCAAGCCCTGCCCTGAGCAGGCTACTGAGACCGGGAGTGGTGGTGCACACCTGCAATCTCACTCAGCACTGGGGAGGCTGAAAACAGGAGGATCACTAAGAGTCTGAGCTGCATAGTGAGACCCTGTACCAAATACTTTAAGAGAGAGAGAGAGAGAGAGAGAGAGAGAGAGAGAGAGAGAGAGAGAGATATTAACAAATCGTGTCTGTAACATTCTTGTCTTTAATTATACAGCATTCTACATAAGGCTGAAATATTTCCATACATTATATTATTTAATACTCATTTATTGGCTGGTGTCCCCAGACAAACAGAATGAAAAGAAAGCAAAGAAACTGAGGTAAAACTTATGGAGTTCACCTTTAATAAGAGATTTACAATATAAATCACAAGTTACTATACACAAAACAAATGTCATGAAGTCAGAGTAAGAAGAGCTGAAATACATCCACTTGATACAGTTTTAAAGTCCCCCAAATTTTAAATTTTCTTTACTCTCTGCAGTGATAAAATAGGCAGGCTCACTCTGCTTAAGATGATGAATTCAGAATAAACATGAGGTGACCAGAAGTGTGGGGGAACTGAGAATGCAATTATGCATAAATTGGAGCAGTAGGCAGGAAGAGCAGAGAAATGGGTGGATTCAAACAAATAAATAAATAAAACTTGAGGAATGTAATGAATAAGAAATAAGATGAGGTAAAAGGATAATAAACAACATTCATGCAGGTTGAAATAAAAGGCAGTAACATTTCTTGAAATATGCCACTCTCTGTAACAGTCTAGCTATGACCTGGTATGGGAGAGAGATCAGTTTTCTTTTGAAAATGCAATACAGGCAACAACATTGTATAAAACAACTGTAATGTAGAAAGTATAAATAAAGTTAAAACTAAAATATCTTAAATATTCTATTGCATAGAGAGACATAGTTTAACAATTTCCAGGAGATTCTCTTGTTGTATCAGGCTCCATGGGATGTTTCAAATATAGATGTTTGGATACAATTTTAAAAAAAATTTAAAAATAAAAGATTATTGTTTGAGGTATGATTTCTGTGGTATTGCTTTAATTCTTTTACTCATTTATCTAATTATTTTAATTTTTCTATATCAGTAACAGAAAAGAAAAAGGGAAAGAAAGAAAGGAAGATACGAATACGATATATGCATGTATAAGACAGTTAAGATTGTTATATAGCTAGCTCCTCTTAGTTAATTAAAAAGAAAATTTTGTGTTAGTATTGTACAGACAAGATGTCATGTCTATATCCTCTGCTCTGCGTAACTACTACAAAGACAACAATATACAATGTATCAATGATTGTAACTGTCCTAATAACCTTTTTTGAAACTCAGTTTCATTGTTAATTTTTAAAGGAAAGAACAAGTGGGGTGGGGAAAGGAGAAAAGAAAGAAGATATACAAACACACACACACACACACACACACACACACATCAACAAAAGACAGCTAAGACAATTGTGCTGCTAATTTGTTAGTTATTTGAAAGGCACATTTAGTGCTTATCTTGTTTGAACAATTTTACATGCCTGAATCAGATAATCTGAGCAACTACTTTCAAGGTAATATTATTTAATATTATAAGCACTATTAATTTGCTATCATCTTGTTTTGAAAGTCTGTACCATTTTTGTAGTTTATTATTTTATTTTTAATATTCTCTTTAAGGTAAAAAGACTGAACAAGAAAACATTTACTAATTTATTATTTTGAAATTTACCCTGTAGAAGTGAAATATATGCACCCCTTAAGATAATATTTTAATTCATTTTTAAAAGTTTTAATCAAATGATAAAAGAGAACTATTTATATCATCTATGACAGTGTCAGTTTGTGTACCTACCAAAAATCAGTTATCCCACAAACATCCTTTTTCTTAGTTTGAAAGTATGTTAATGATTATTTTAATCCAAATCATTCTAGGCAGCCATATCCGAATGTGCTCACATCTCACCAACTGGTAGCCACATTATCATACTATCTTCCATCTGCATTCAAGTCATAAGCTGAGGAATCTTGAAGCATGAAGTCAATAAATGTGGTTTGTCATGACCTATTTAGTTCACATTATAAACTTAATTTAAATTACATTATAATGTCTGTAGTTTATATGCTACCTTTCCCAACAATTCTATTGCAATATGTCTTTTGAAGAGTGTACTATATTCACATACAATTTTATGAGTTTCCGAGTGATAAAGTTTTCAATGTCTAGTGTTAAAAAACAAAGCAAAACAAAAAATCATAGAGCTGGGATGATAGCTCTGCAGTCTAAGTGCCTTTCTGGCAAGCGCAAGGACCTGGGTCTGATACCCGGTGCTACATGCCATGCAGGTCCTGGATTCCTTTGGAATACTGGGCATGTTTTGCTAGCCACTGAAACTTGGCATGGTGGTACGCTCCCATAATCCCAGCGCTGAGGAGGCTGAGACAGGAAGATCACTACAAGTCCAAGCTGCATAGCAAAACCCTGTACCAAACATATAAATAAAATATTAAATTTTTAAAATTAACACAATATTTTACTTCATTTTTATTGCACTGGAGTCATGTAGCATAAGGCCAAAATAATATAATTGATCTAGACTACCGTTTGTATTTTAAATGAAAGAAAGACTATATTTTCAAATTTTGCATTAGTCATTGCAAGAGCTGAAGCTTGTCGAATCTCAATATTACATACTGTTGTTTTCTTTAAAACTGACCAACTGCCAACATAGCCATATGTTCTTCTGGTACAATTTAAGAAGATGTAGAATGATATTTTGAAAAGCTATTTTCATCAGAGATATGATGGTCTCAGCAACAATATAAGAGTCTGTTAAAATTCACCTTACAATATTTTACATAGCTGAATATCCGAGGGAAACTTTGGAGAAAACAAAATGCTCCTTTACTTAGAAATATTTAAAATACAAGTCAGACCAAAATAATGAGTGAAAGAAAGCATTTTGAAGAATACTAGACTAGGTATTTTTGCTGCTGTTGTGCATGTCTTCCTCCATCATTCCCCATAGAATCTCTGTGTTCTGTTAGAGACTAATCCATGTTCAGCTTCAGTGAGAGCTCTAATGGAGCACAGTTGACTCCACCCATTGTGTCAATGACTGTTTATGATGATGATGAAACCAGAAACAATGTGCAGGATGCAGAGTTTTATTAGAAATCCTCTCAGACCTTTCTCCCTCTTTCTCTCTTTCTTTTCTTTTCTTTCTTTCTTTCTTTCTTTCTTTCTTTCTTTCTTTCTTTCTTTCTTTCTTTCTTTCTTCTTTCTGTCTTTATTTCTGTCTTTCTTTTCCTTTTTCTTTTTTTCTCATAAATGTTCACAAATCAAGATTTCTATGTGAAATAAAAAAGAAACATTGCTTTAGTCACCTTACTACTACATGATTCAATGTTTTTGGTCCAATTAGACTTAAATTATATACTTTTTGTAGATAAGAGTCTTAATTGATGTAAAGAAAACAAAAAATGAAGGGAAGACAAAAGTTATACTTAAAGAGCATGAGCAGTAGATTTTTTACATCTATTTGATCTGCTTTCAAATGAATTCTATTATATGAAATTATTCATTTTAAATTGTATATCATAACAGAAAATAGCTATCATTACACTATGATTAGTTAAATAAGACCCATTGGGATATTTAGAGACTAACTATAAGGTATGTTTGAGAAGATCTTTGGCCTAATTGATGGAAATAATGTGAGAAGCCTGAAGTGATGTTTGGATGAGACAGCTTGGGGTAATAAGTATGAGCCCTTGAAAATATTATCAAAAGGTAATTCGTCTTTCTTCATAAACACAGACAGAAGAAATTGCAGTTTGTCTCCATGTTCAATTTCTAAGGGCATCCTTACATATAGAACTGTGTAACTGGAGAAAATGGAAAAGCCCATGTGTCCTTAGAACAAAACAAAGTGGACAATGACCCTCTGATTATAACCTTCAGGAAAAGGAGAAGTATACTACTTAGATACTTCAAGTAGCATCAGCCTTGTTTACAAACTTATTATATTTGCCTCAGTCTATTTGAAATATTTTGAGAGTTTCAGTGACAAAATTCTACCTACATATGATGTAGCTGTGCTGTGTGCCTATTTTTCTTTTTTATTATTTCATGCATATTAAGCTGTACCTTTAACAAAACACCAGAGACATGACCTATAACTATTTTCACTTAAAATTCATGAATTTGACAGTTATGTTTTTCATAGCTTAGAGGTTTTATAAGTCTGTATTTCTTACACAATAGGGACATTGACAAAGATCAAGTCAATTAGTTTTACACTAATTTTATGGGCCAGCTTTGTCAATCTAGAAGACATTTATTCAAAAGTCTCATCACTTAATTCATTTTTGTTCTATACTTCCTTTTATCTCTGAAATAATTAAGAAAAAATGTATGCCAAGAATATATGCATTTATAAATATATATATGCATATAGGTTCATATACTAGGTATTAGTTTAGATAGTATATGATTGATATGAAATACATACAGCAAAATAATGAAACTTATTGAATATACAGAGTGAATTGTTTTATCAAAATGTTTTGTATTTCTCTATCTTTCTCTTCTATCATACCTCCCCCACAAGAAAGATTACACTTTCTGCTACAAAATGTGTTTTACTTTGGTCAACGAAATTTGTGATTAAATTTCATGGAGATCTTGATGTATTGTATGATTTCCACATTTGCCCCCTGACTCTAGTGTGACATCATGCATCCTAAATATTAGTGGTTCCTACATTTTTGTTGGAAATCAGAAGGGAACCCATGATAGCCTGGAGCTTGGAAGTAAGTGAGTAAACTTGTCACAGTGTGCACTGGCCTATCCCAACTGAGCATGCAGCCCTGCACAGACTCTTAATTCATGCCGCACATTTTATCTTCACTATTTCTTCTAACTTTCAAAGGCAATTGACACATTGTTATATGTACCTAAGGAAAGTGTGACACAATATAATACTATAAAGCAAATCAATTGACTAAGCCATCAGATCTTTTTTAAAACAAATTAAAAAGTTGTAAATATCAGCGGGACACCATGTAATGTTTGATGTGTTTATGTGTTGCATTATGTTTCAATCAGATTAAACACGTATTTGGTATAGGAGAAACATAACTCTCGATCTATTTGGTATCAAATGTGCTGAGTTCCTGGATAGCACTGAGGAATGAAGTCTTGAACGAAAGGAGACTTTACTGGGAATAAGGAGTGAAGAATAGCTCCTGCATATCCAGAAAGGGTTCGAAGAGGGTGCTCATGAAGGCTCTTTGTCAGGTAACTTATACACCAAGGTCTCATTGTGGGTACAGCACGGATTAAAGTATAAACAGCTTATATGATTACAAACGTAGCTGCTCAGCTATGATTTATCCAATGGGGAAATGTATTATATAGCGAGGCAGTGAGGAGTGATCAAAGGCATTCCTGGGAAAGAGTGGGAGTAGAGATCCAGAAGTTCTGCTCACCCACCTTGCCTCTGATATCTACGTGGACTTCAAAGCCCGGGTGCTGCTGATTGCTGTAGGATCTCACATTGCCACCTAAGAGGCTCGTAGGCCTGCCAGTGCATTACCGTCCTGCACCTCCACCCGAAGTCTTGTTCTCTTTCTTTTTCGGTGCTACCTTATTTGAGGGCCTGCAACTGCTCTGACTGTACATTATTTTCCATCTAAATTAAGTGTCCATTGTAATTTTTCAAATATTTCTCATTTCTTTGTGGTGAAACTTTCAAAACCTAAGCTCTCAGCTCTTTGAAGCATGTATTATTGCTACTGTCACCACACTGTACATTTAACTCTGGAAATTCTTGTTTCTATCTGTGACTTAGTATCCCTTGATTAGCTTTTCAGCCAACTTTTTCATGTAAAGTCCCCAGACAACACCACCTTTGCACACTTAGCTTCTATGAGATCATTTTGATTCTGTGTGAGGGAGATCATATGACACTCAGCTTTTGTCATCTATCTTATTTTACATGACATAAGAATTTCCAGCTTTATCCATTGTGCTGTTGAATAGCATTCTATGGTGCAAATATAGCCCAGTTTCTTTGTCCATTCATGATTTGATGGACACCAGTTGTTTCCATTTCTTGGTTATTAAATTAATGCTGCTATTAGTGTGGGGGTGACAAGCTAATTTTATTACTTTGGACTATACACCCACTGATAGAAACAGTTTGATTTTATAACCTGTGATTTTACTGCTACTATATTCCTTTATTATAAAAATAGATTATATGACTCATCAGAAGCATATTTTTTAGGAAATAGAATCATAGCATCATGTCAAATCATGTTCTTTTTTACTACATGCTTAAAAATAATTTAAGTAATAGAAGTGTATTTCACATGTAATTTGATTTAGTTGAGAGTGACTTTGGAAGTAAAGTACAAAAATAAACCTGAAATCTTAGGATTTTGTTTTATTTAACTCTTGGTGCCAGAAGACAAATACATCCTGTATACTAAATAAATTATGTTCTCAATCTCATCACTTATCTGTGTATTTTCCCAGAGATTTTATATAAATATGTTTCTTATCTACATTATCTGCATCTATCTACCAATCTAAACCTTAAAGTATTCTAGATCTTTCTTTCACTATTAAATATTAAATCTTATAAATCTTAAGAATTTATAACATATTAATTAAAACATTAAAGACTAATGATTCTTTTGATGTTAGGATCATGACTTATTATATGGGTGTTTTCCCTCCTACAGTTGCACCTGTGGAAAAAATGATAAACTGACTATTTGTAATTTGGATAAACACAGGCAAATCACACTGAAGTAAGGTTTTAAACAATTTGTACTTCCACAAGCAATGCAAAAGAAATTATCTATATGTTTAGACCTGTCCAGATAGGAAAAATGTGTAGCTCAATGTGATTTGATTTTTATTTCTATGTTTCCACATGCGGATGGAAATGTTTTCATTTATTAAACAATTCCTTTTATTGCTTCTATATAACATTTATTCATGCCATTTGCTCATTTTTGTAATAAATTCTGACTGTTACTGCTTAGTGATTTGTAAAAAAAGTTTATTGAGGAAATTATATCTTCTTCTTTATATAAATTACAAATATTTTCTAATTGTTGTTGGAATTTTTGGTATATTTTTAATAGGTGAAAGTTATTTTATTTTGGGCATTATTTTATCTGTGGATCTCAACTTCTAATTTAAATATTAATTGAAAAGGGAATTATCAGTATACTATTAGAACATAAATTTCCTTTTACTCATATTTTTATTTGTTTGATAAATTCGATTTATTCACTGGGAATTTATTATGATTTGGCATGTGCAGTAGAAAGATGAATTTATTTTTTCAGCTATCCATTCGGTGCTTCAACTAATCCATAAATAATTAGTCCCCTTTTCACTAGCTTCTCAAACTACCTGAAAGTGTCCTAACCTGTCACAAGATCCCTCCTCATCTTCTGAGTGTCTATTTCTAGTGGCCTTGTCCTCTCTATCTGACAAGAAACCTTGTTCCTTTGACTGCTGAATCCCTCTGGGACTCATGAGTGGAGATGACAGAAGTGTGGCTTTGGAAATGCCACCTATAGCCTTTGCTGTGACTAAAGAGAGCATACTCATTCTATTCCCAGAGTACCAGAGCAAGGTAACAGTAAATTAGATTTATATGTCAGATTGTTAGGGGACACCTAAGAGTATCTTCTGATTCATAACAAATTATCTGATTTGTTGTACTTAATGGAAATTATGGTACCATTTGTTCTGGATTTTTTTGGTCTCAGTGACAGAATTCAGGTCCTTACACTTGCCAGGCAAGTGCTTATGCTAGTGAGCTATCTCCCCAGGCCCCTATTTTATTGAATTTGACATTTTAACATTTTGCAATTCTGTAATATATTTTTTTTTACTAAGTCCTTACTTATTTTTAAATCATATCTTTCACTATGCAAATATACATTTGAATTTTTTAAGTAAATTGTAAACTAGTTGTTGATACTTATCATTCTATGATAATAAAAGAATATCTGAATATCTTTTGGAACTCTAAACAATGCAAATATTGAATTGTGAAGTGTGATTGTGTGTGTGTGTGTGTGTGTGTGTGTGTGTGGTGTAATGGGAAGTTGATATGGTTGTGGCATTTCAATAAATGAATAATCATTTTTTTTTTGGTGGTACTGGGGATTGAACTCAGGATCTTGCACTTGCTAGACAAGTGCTTATCCTACTGAACTATCTTCCCAGCCCCAAATAATCATAATATTAAAGTATTTGAATGTTGAGAATTTGAAGCATTACAAAATAAGTCTCATATTTTAGAGGATGTTTCTGATTTATTTGTTAACACTTCTTTCTCATGAGCACCAATATTTGTGAAAAGTGGGAGTAGTGGTAACAGGAAATACTAAGGACATATGTCTGAAAATAGAGCATGGTCAATATAAAAGTGTATATTTGAAACAATTTCTTGTTAACTCAGTTACATACTGATATCTAAAATCACGAAGAGTTTAAAAATGCCAATTAGAACGTGTCTGGAGGAAAGGTAAAAACTACAACAAGTCACAGAGCCGTCACTAGCCTTATAAGTTGAATATTAACTAGTTAAGCAGGAAAGTGGAATGTTTTTGGTCAGTTTTGCTCTGCGAATACTTGTAACGAGGTATTTTTGTGAGCTCCCTTCCAGATACATTCTCACTTCATTCTGGAAAGAGTGGCGAGGTGACATGACAGCTGCACGCTTCGTGACTCTGGGCTTTGTCCCTGCAGAGTGAAGGCACATAGATAGCAAGGCTTTAGTCAGTTTTCCATGAATGCTTACTATCTTATTTCATCAACACATATACTTCAGTTCACAAACTATCAGAATTGTCATGGAATCTACACAACATATGTCTTTATAGCAATATGTGGGAGAGGTGCCACTGTCCAGTGGCCAGCACAGCACAAAGCCCCGGGGAAGAGCCCTCACCAAGAATGATGACAGAGGATGAGTTAGTTTCATTATTTTATTTTAAAATAAATTTTAGTCAGTTGTGTTGGTACCATTTAGGTATACATAATATTCAAACTCATTGTAGGGAATTTGTAACTGTACATCATAGAATTTGATTTTTTTTTTTGTGCATTCCCCACCGCTCCCTTCAATACTGCTTCCCTAACTTATTTAGAAGAGCATTATTGTCATTTTATCTTTTTCCATTTTTTCCTTTCTTCCCCTTTCCTTTTTTCCATAATTCCCCTCCCCAGTTGTACATTTTTTGCCTATTACACAATTTCTATCATAGTTTGGTCCAGCTTCACACCTTCGGTTTCTCATGACAGAGTTATGCATACACATGAGCTACTTTCACTTTTAACAATGGCACTCGGTTAAATTTTACACACAACCATAACTATAGTTATTTCCTCTTACACAGAGGAAAGATTTGTTAGGATAAAACTTACAGTGAAAGAAAAAGATGAATACATGAATATCTCATATAAACCATCAAAGAAAAAGCAAGACCTTTTGCTTGTTTTTAGTCTTATGATCTCATCATAGAAAAATTTTATTCTAGAATAAGATGGATGGGAATTAAATTCTTCTAAAAAATCAGAAGATGACAGATAACTAATCTTGTATCTGAATGGATAATATTTTTTTTCAAAATTAATACAATAAGAAAGAATAAGCATGTTAGGAAATAACATTTATTAAATGTGCTGGTTTGTCTTATGTGACAACTTGGCTAGCCAATGAAACCCAGCTATTTGGTCAAAACCTGGCACAGATGAGATTAACCTGTAAATCACCATTGTCTGAGAAAAACAAATTTCTCTTCACACTCTGAGAGAGATCCATTTAATCCACTTAAGGGCTTAATTGGAAAAAATTAACCTAGGCTGAATGGGGACTTCTACCAGTACCCTATGAACTTGAGGTTCAAGTTCCTTCTTGGGTTTCCATCCTGTGAGGCTATCTTGCTTTGGAGACATTGAAGTTGACTGCTTTGTAATTGGGTGAACACAATATATATCCAACAAACAACTTTCAATAATTAAGTGAATAAAACACCTAAAAAATTCTTACACATTTCATGGCCAATTATTTGTCTAAATAATTGAAATTGTTGCATATCTATATACTTATTTACTGTGCTAAATGTTAATTTTACAGGTAGTTGTTTGTGTCTCAACTCAAGCCCCTATTTCTAAAATGTTCTATTATATATCAAATAATATTTTGTGAATCTAATGTATGCATGTGATTTAGTTCTTTTAATATTCCTGTTATGTAGGGTTGTTTTTTTTTTTTTTTTTTTTTGGTACTAGGGATTGAACTCAGGACCCTGAACTTGCCAGGCAAGCGCTTATTCTACTGAGCTATCTCCCCAGCCCCTGGTAAGTATTTTTTGCAAAGAAATAAACTTGAACTGTAAATAGAAGACAAAGTGCTTTATAGGTTTACATGTATTTGCCTGCAAATGAAAAAAAAAATGTTGATTTGACCAAGAAGGAAGTAAGGCTACCAATAGAGTTGACCTCACACATTCTCTTATTTTTATAACAATTCTCATTATTCCCTTAGTTGGCCATTGACTATAAATAATGTTGGCCAATCACTCTGACTCGGACACCTCCTAATAGTATATAGGGCATCTACTGGAAAGTATTTTCTTATACTTTTTCTTATTTTGTGATACATCATAGGTAAGAAGAACCAGGTATATAGGTGATTGGAAGCATCCCCAAATTGATACTAAAACTTCAAGTAAATGTTAGAAAATCTCCAATGTTTAAAAGGCTCATGTGGTCCATTAGTGACCCACCAAGTTTAGAATTATCTCTCTAAATATCATTTTTTATATTAAGCCAAATAAACACATATTCATGATTCTACTTATCTCCTAATTGTTACACTGGACAAATCTAGAATTTTTATACCTGAAATGAATAATATACTTCAAACTAAGTATATTTTACAAAGTAGTTAACTCATCTTATATAGTTCATTTCCATGTGTAGTGTTTTAGAAGTTCATCATTTATTTTCTTTTTTAAAGCAATGTTGCCAATTTTCAATGTTTTTCTTTAATTGTAATATGTAACCCAAACAAACATTTATTTTGATATTCATCATTTTAATACACACTTTCACAATAGTATGAAAGAGTTTACAACATGGCAGAGCTTCACAATTAATATTAGTGAAATACTAAATATATTGTACATGTAACATTTTGTACTGGAAATCATCTTGTCATATTCCTTGGGTTCTATCAGTGCAGTTAGCAGTCTTGCATTAAGACAAAGTCTGAAGTTTATACCTCTTTATGAATGAGTAATACTCCATTACATAAAAAGAAAACATTAAAAAATTCCTTGCTTGAGGGGCACTTGGGTTGTTTCCAAGATTTAACCATTAAAAATTATGCTGCTATAAACATGGGTACACATATATCACTTTGGTATGTTTTTAATTCTGTTGGGAAAAAAAAAAACCAGAAAAGAAATATCTTAGTCAAACTGGACTTCTAATACTAGTGTTTTTAGGAATTTCAATACTGATTTCCTCAATGGGGTCGCCAGCTCCACTCCCACCAACAGTGGAGAAGAACTTGTTTTTCCCCAGAGCCCCTCCAACATTTATTATTGGTTGACTTCCTGGTTGTATCCATTATTTCTTAAATAAGGTATAATCTCAGTGTTGTTTTAATTTTAATATTATTTGGTAATTGAATCTCTTAATCTGGGAAGTACATATTCATGCTCATTTTTTTTTTAAAAATGGTGTTGACTTTATATTCAGCTAAATTTGGCCATTAATTCTAGAAGTCTTTTTTATTTTTTCAGAACTGGGGATTGAACTCAGACCCCTGTGCTTGCCAGCGAAGCACTTACTCCTCTGAGCCATCTCCCCAACTCCTTCTAGAAGACTTTTGATGCAGTTTTTGTTCTTCTTTGTAGAGTATCATGTCATTTTTAAATACTGATAATTTTATTTTTCATTTCCTATTTCTATTTCTTTATTTTTCTATCTCATGTCAAAGGTTCTGGCTATGTGTCCAGAACTATATTGAATCTGAGTGCTCATAGTATACATCCTTGTCTTGTTCCTGATATTAGAGTAAAAGCTTCCTGTTTTTGTCACCTTACTATGATGTTGGCTGTTGGTTTGTCATAGATGGCTTTTATGAGATTGAGGAAAAGACCACCTATTCTGATTTGTATAGGGGTTTTGTCATGAATGATCATTGTACTTTGCGGAAAGCTTTTGCTGCATCTATTGAAACAGTCAGGTGAATTTTATCTTTGGTTCTGATGATACAGTGTGTTCTATGCATTGATTTGTGTATGTTGAACATTCCCTGCATTCCTGGGATGAATCCCCCTTCATCATGGTGTATAATCTTCTTGATGATTTCCTGCATTCTATTCACTAGTATCTTATTTTTGCATCTATATTCATTAGTGGATTGACGTGTAGTTATAATTTTTTTATTGTTTTTTTCTCTGGTTTTGGTATGTTAATACTTGCTTTAGGAATAAGTTAGGGCATTTTGTTTTCCTTTTATTGTATTAAAAAGTTTGGGGAGTATTGCCCTTAAATCATATCTAAATTTCTTGTAGAATTCAGTAGTGAATCCATTAGGACCTGGGCTTTTCTCATTGGTAAATTCATAACTATAGGTTTAATCTCATAAACTGATACTGGGTTATTCAGTATTTTTATATCTCCTTGTTTCACTTTAGTAATTCATATAGGAATCTGTCTATTTCTTCTGTGTTCTCTGTCCTATGAGAGTAAATAACTTCAAAGTGGATATTGATGATCTGAATCTCCACAGGATTTCTCCTTTTCATTCTTCAGTGCTTGAATTTGAATCTTTACTCCCTTTCTTAAAATAAAGTTGAGTAAGGCTTAGTTATTTTTTATTCTTTCCAAGAACCAACTCTCCAACTAATTAATTATTTGTATTGTTTTCTTAGTTTACATGGTATACATTTCTGCTGTGATCTTCATAATTTCTTGCCTTGTATGGGCTGTGGAATTGTCTTACTCTTATTTTTCTGTAAGTTTGATGTGTAACATTACATTGTTTACTTGTGCTCATTCTGTCTTCCTATTGTGAATATTCACTGCCTTAAATTTTCCTCTCAGAACTGCTTTTGCATCTGTATTCTTGTTTATTCATAGATATAGTTTAATTTCTTCTTTAGTTTCATCTATGATCCACAGATTGCTTAGGAGAGTGTCATTTAATTTCCTTTTGTGTATGATAATTTTTGCAGTTTTTTTGTCATTAATTTGCAATATCACTGACTTTATTTGAATGTTAATCAGTAATGTTACTGACTTCACATAAGTATGTTATGTGGGCTAGTACATGGAAGGGAAAAAGAAGAGAAAAATAAGCAAGCAAGCAAGAAAGGACTGGTCCAATAGCTCAATGGATTAAAGCGCTAGCAAGTAGGCACAGGAGCTGGGGTTCAATGCCCGGTCCTGCCATGCCAGCCCCACCCCTGGGGTATGCTGAGAGGACAATTGAGATTGGTTTCGAATTTACAGTTTTCTGTTCAATGTCAGATCTCAAAAACGTGCTGTGTTCTCCAGCAAGATTGCCTTGGGAATCATGCCAGGTATGGATTGGACTTAGCCTCTGGATGATGGGATGGGCCTCTGGATGGTGTAATAGGCCTCTGGATGATGAGATAGGCCTGTTTTCCTGCTTCAGGGTCCTCTAGAGCCTACTGCTGACTTTTAACTCTGCTTCAGACATTTCCACATTACTGCTCTCCCTAAGTACTCCACAGGGTGTGTTTGCCCAAGCATTACAGAGTCTGGCTCAGGATAAATATTTTTAAAAGAAAATGTACAATTTATTTTCATTAAAATGATAATTAAAAATGTTCTTGTACATGATAAAAGTAAAAATACAGCAAATATTCAAAAATTTAAATTATTCCTTCCTATAACTCTACAACCTATGCACTAGTGTTACAACCTGAATGTATTATTCTTAAAATTCACATGTTGAAATCTTAATTCCAAGTGGCAGAGAAAGAAAAAAAACTGGGGCAAATTAGGACATGGGTCCGGCTCTTCACCAGTGAAATTAATGCCTTTAGAAGAAGCAGGGGAAAAACTTTCTTAATTGCTCTGTTTTCTTCTATAGCTGGAAGCAGCAATAATAATGGCTATCAACCATGTAAATTTTCCCCAGGCCCTGGATCTGTGACTACTGTCATCTACAATAATAATGGCCTATTATTTCATCCCCCTAGTCTATTGTACACTGTTATAAATATGAGTTCCCTAAAACCACTAGTGCAAAAATGTAAAGACCATGAAATGTAATAATGACTGAAATTGTAAATTATTTCTGCACTTGCCAATTATGAATGATGGAGTCTACACTGAAACCCAATCTGACATCAAAGTTCATGACTTATTGTCTCTATATCATTTCATACAATCAGGCAAGTTAACTCACAAAACATTATAATCATTAAAAATTCAGAATGAGAAGCAAGAATGCCCAACATCAACAGACTGGTAAAAAGAGGGGTAGATACTCTCTAAGAGACATGTACTTGAGCCACCCACAGGACACTAAAATCTAATGTACCTCCAATAAGATGAGAAATAGATGAAAAGAACGTTTCACATCAGATAGTCCAACAAAATTGAGAAACACTTGTTGATTGTATAAATGCACCTCAGTTTCCTGACTCAGAATGCACAGACAAAAGAGCTTCACCATATAAAATCAGGCCAAGCACATTGGTCACTGTTTCTCTTAGTTCTCCCAGAGAAAGATGTAGTCCTTTTAAGATATTCATATACTGAAAAAAAAAAGAATTGGCAGTTTATTATTATTTTCAATTATAGAGACCAATTTACTACAAATTCTTGGTGCTACACTTTAAATATGTACACCTAAAAGAATGTTATAAAAACTTCATAGCCATGCACCAGCCAGATAGCTCAGTGGATTGATTTGCCTCATGAGGCAGACACAGGGACTGGGGTTTGATCCCTGGCGAGCCATGTCAACCCTATCCCTGGGGCACACTGAGATTTGATTGAGACTGGGTGTGGCAGCACATGCCTGGAATCCCAGGGCTTGGGAGGCTGAAAACAGGAGGATTACTGTTTCAGATGAGTTCAATGTGTGTAATGAGACACTATTCACCATGCACTAAATACAAAACAAAAAACAAAAAGACGAAAAAATTTAATATTCAGTCCAATAGTGGGAGGCAGGTTCTGATGGAGGTGATTAGTGAGATTTGTTCCATTGTTGAAAAACTGAGTTTCCCAAAGAACAAGTTGGCCGCCTTCCTGTCTCTCATGTCCTTATGCTACAGAGGATGAAGTGAGAAGTCCTTTGCCAGATTCAATTCGTTCCCTTAATCTTGGGCTCCTCATTCTGCAGAGCTGTAAGCCAATTCATTTTTATTATTTGAAAATTATGCATTATATTATTCTACAATTAACATGTGTAACCGTTGAGAAACTAATATTGTCCAGAAAAAATACCTTTTATCATAATCCAACTGTTTTGATGTTGCTGTGTTGGCTGAGAACTACTCATAGCTACTGTCTTTTCTTTTTATTTTTCTATACCAAGGATCAAATTTGAGAACTTGCACTTGCCGGGCAGGTGCTTATGCTGTGGAGGCATCTTCCTGTCCCATCTTCCTGTTCTAAACAAGTGTCATTAGTCAAATTGAGGCATTGTGCTCATGGGTCTCTACTGAAGATACAAGAATATCTAGGCCAATGACTGATCATTTTAGGATAAGCTTGACCTTCCATTGACATATTTTGAAGGTTGGCCTCACTATTTGGGGCAATTTGCACTCTAGATTGATTTAATGAGATTTGTCTGAATCTGGATGAGGTCACATTCATTATTATTATTATTATTATTATTATTATTATTATTAATTATTATTATGTGGTCCTGTGCTGCTTTCAATGAACTTATTAAAGTCATTACCCCAGTGCATCACTAAGTGGACACGATCAAAACAGGCTGTACTTCAACAGGATGAGATTGACATAGCATTAAAAATATATTGAGTTTGTGAAAATTTTGGAAGTCTTACAGACAGTATATTTCAAGTAAAATTTGTATAGTAGTTGGTTTTACTATTATGAGTATTGTGTTATTATTTTAAAATAATTCATTGTCTTTGTCTATGAACATTATTATATAATATAATTTTCTTTCTGTAGGAAAACTTTCAGTATGCTGAAGAAAAGAGAACCATGCACAAATGGTAGTCAAATAAACCAAATAACTTATTCTATTTAATAAGAAAATATTAATGATTAAATACTGACAGGAACAACTTGACATAGGATGGAGTTCATGAATGAAATAGGTAAACTTTGGGATCTGTTTTCCTCACTGCCTTAAGAAGAGCTCAATAGGAAGTGACACATTTTGATAAACTTCACAGAAAGTTCCTTTCAAATATATAAAAAGCAAAAGAAGAGCAGAAAAACTGATCTGGTATTTTATTTGTAGAAATACTTGAGGATAATGAAAACACTAATAATTGAAGCATAACATTGGAGATTTTTGGTCAAATGCATAAAAATGACTCATTTCAATTTATTTAGCTTATTTGATTTAATTCTTTGAGAGTGTCATTGTTTGCCTATCATTTAAAATTAGTTTTGATAGTATAATATATAATGAAATCATAGCTTTATTGAATTAAACTTCTTAGTTGGATTATTCATAATATGCACAATTAGGATAGTAAAATTTAGCCCAAAAATATTGTAGAGGATATTATGGTTGGAACTATTTTTATAGGCCTTAGTTTTCAAAAAGGCACTAAAGTTCCACTGAACTGTGTAAGCAAAAGAACATGCATAAAATGAATCACAATATGTCTCAATTCTCTTTCTTTAATACTCATTAATAACTATCAAGTGTTGATTAATACATTTGCTAAAATATTCTTTTCTTCTTGAAACAAGTATCACCATATCACATGTGACAACTGCCACACATGCCCTTGGGGGGAGGACCTAGCAGAAGCCCTGAGACTCTGAGCAGCCTGTCTCAGGCTTCTGCGATAATCAGCGATATCGAAGTAAGGAGCAACGTGGAAGTTTCTGAAGCAGCTACAAGCAGTTGGCAGTTGAAATCTGGAGAACCCCACCATAGGAGGACCAGGCCCAGCCCCCACATTCGGAGGCCAAGATCAGAGGCAACGTAACGAACTTGGCTGTTTTACACAGCATAATTTGGGACATGGGCATTATCACAGAACTGTAAACAATAGAAGCATTTTAATACTTTTATTCTCTCTTGTTTGTCTGATGGGTTTTCCTTTTTCTGGATAGAAGTCATCTTGTTTGGCCTTGTATGTTGTGATCACTTTTAGCTTTGGCTTCTTTTGTTTCCTCTCTTTGGCTTTTCTACCACTGAACCATGCTCACTGGCAGAAAGCTTCCTTAATAAATGGCATTGAAGAACCTGATTGTTTATGTGCTAAAGACTAAAACTAGACCCACATCTATCACCATGCACTAAACTAAAGTAAAACTTGGTCAAGATATATATATATTGAAACAGAGACGCTCAATCTACTGACAGACAAAATAGGTGGAAATCTTGAAGATACAGTGTGGGCAGAGTTCATGAACAAAACCCAAATTGTTGAAAAATGCTTCAAAATCAACAACTTGGATCTCACCCTATTAAAAAGTTTTTGTGCATCAAAATGAATCACCAACAGAGCGACAAAGACAAGCGTCAGAGTGCAAAAATCTTTTAGCCAACATTCCCCAGGATAAGGAACTTCCATCTAGAACACACAAGGAATTGAAAAAAAAAGTCAGATCCACCAAATTCCTGGATACAATCTGAAAATGAGCCTCTGAGCTGAAATTGTACTTCTCAGATGAAGAAATATAAACAGAAAATAAAAATATTATAAAGTACTCAACATCTTTGGTCATTTGAGAGATGCAAATTAAAACAACACTGAGATTTTATGTCATCCCAGGAAAAATGAATGTCACCAAGAAATCAAACAATAACAAATGCTAAAGGGGTTATCAGGGAAAAGGAACCCTTCTGCACTATTCGTGTGAGCGTACACTGATGTAGCCATTGTGGAAAATCAGTGTGGAGATTCCTAAATATCTAGGATTAGAAGTCCAATTTAATCCAGCTATCTGCCTTCTGGGTTTTCCCCAGAAGAATGAAAAACATCGTACCATAGCGAAATATGTACATTCATGTTTATAGCAGCACAATTTTTAATAGCTAAATCTTGGAAACAATCTAAATGCCCCCTAGCCAAGGAATATATTTTTTTAAAATTTGGTCTATTTATTTATTTATTTGGCACAAGATCTCCCTATGCAGCCTGGATTCATAGTGATCCTCCTGTCTCAGCCTCCTCAGACATGGGACTACAGGCATGTACAACCACACCCAGTTTCAGTGGCTGGTTAGTATCCTAGGGATTCCAGGGAGAGTGCTGGGTATCAAACCTAGGTCTTTGTGCTTTCTGGGCAGGCACTTGCACTGCTGAGCTATCTTCCACCCCCAAATCTGTTATTTTGATACAGTGGAGTGCTATATAGTGGGATAAACTTGAGACTTGTAAGTAGATGCAACTTGAAACCATAATCAGGAGTGAAATAAATCAATCTTACATCTGTAAACATCATTTTGTTTTCCTTGTATAATAAGTTGAAATAGAAAATAAAATAAAAA
This sequence comes from Octodon degus, assembly GCF_000260255.1. Taxonomy (NCBI): domain Eukaryota; kingdom Metazoa; phylum Chordata; class Mammalia; order Rodentia; family Octodontidae; genus Octodon; species Octodon degus. The sequence goes on from NW_004524748.1 coordinate 852,503, forward strand.
TGCCCCATAAATACTGGGTAATTGTAAAAAGTGAAAGAGAAGCTATGATAGTAGAAAGGAAAAAAGAATGGAAAGGAAATGGAGAAATGAAGGAATGGAAAGGACAACTGCTATATCTTGTAATCTGAAGACTTACTTTGCTTTTTTTTCAAAGTTTTATTGATAAACAGATAGCAATGAGACAGTTTCAAATCAAATCGGAAGTACAGTTTCAACAAATAATACACTGCATATAT
>NW_004524748.1:858378-917306 GCF_000260255.1 Octodon degus
GTTCTGTGTTAGTGTCCTCTGCACTTGTTACAGGTGGGCTTGGGTTCTGAGGTTGCATTTTGTTCCTTCTTGTAATTTTGTGTAGCACTGTCTTCTGCCCTTTGTTGTAGGTCTTTGCTGTAGTTATAACCGTCACACGTACTGAAGTTCAGGTGGAGCTTTACAGAGTTTGGAGTTATCCAGCTGCGTCTGGCTTAGCTCTGACTGCTGTGCTCAACTCCTTCCCGCTGCGGACCTGGGCTAGGTTTGGGTCTGGGGGTTCCGGGAACTCGGCAGAAATTCCTACTCGGCAGGAGGGGTGGGGTGGTACGGCGGAGTGGTAGGGGGCGACCCGAGGCAGTGGGAGAAGGTCCGGCCCACGCTGAGCATGGGCTGGGACTGGTCCCGCCAGCGCAGGGTAGCAGGAAGCTCTCCACACACTCACCGGACCTGGGCTAGGACTGGGTCTGGGGGTTCCCGGAAGTCGGCAGAAATTCCTACTCCGCGGGAGGTGTGGGGACATATAGCGGAGTGGTGGGGGGCGGCCCAAGGGGGCGGGAGAGGGTCCGGCCCATGCTGCGCCTGGGCTGGTACTGGTCCCGCCAGCGCAGGGTAGCAGGAAGCTCTCCACACACTCACGGGACCTGGCCTAGGACTGGGTCTGAAGACTTACTTTGAAGATAACAAAAAGCAGTACACTAACCTGTGTTACTCTCCTATTTTGTTTTGAAATATTGTATCATTGTTTTCTTGTTTTTTTCTGTTTAAAAAAGTTGACAACCACAGTCACAAGAAATAAACAAAGGAAGAATCAAGCAATTTCAGGTTGTGAAATGTGTATATTTCAGTCACATTTTATTTGTAAAAAATGGCAATACTTCACCAGAAAATGTATTTTCATATCACAGTTAATTAATATTAATGATAATTCAAAGGGGCAAAATAATATGCGTGGCTTTTTGACACAGAGAAAGAAAGCAGTCTTTTAAACATTCTTATGAAGAAAATATTCTGTGTAGTTGAATTTTATAGCAATAATTATTTTACAGAGTTTTAGAACTGTCTGTGTCTGAAGTTCAGACAGGTACTTTGTAATTTGAAATGGAATTGGCTTTTAAGGGAAATATCTGCAATGGAGGTGTAAAAACAATAAAATTAAACTATCAGAATAAGTAATTACCTAACTTCAAAGCTTTAGAAATTCCTACTAGCTATTCTGTCAGGCTGTGGTAACAACACAAGGTTTTAAGGAGAGAATTTCAATTTTTAAGTCTTTTTTCTTGTACCATTTAAGAGTTACTTTTGTCAAAGTTATGTCTTTGTAGATTTTTTAAACCAATAAATAGAAATTACTGTAGCACTTTTCTAACATTTGTGTATATTAATTTTCCCACCACCATTCTCCTCAAGTCTTTAAAAGAGCACTTTTAGTATTTTGAAAAGAAACAGAATCACAAAAAAAGGCTTAGTAAAAGTGTTCCTTGCTAACTTCTATTTTGAATGTACTTATGAGAAAATGACCTAAAAATGGACTGATGTATAAAGTACCTGCAAGAAATTACACAATGAACTATGGTAAGTTTCTTCTTTATAAGCATTCAAGTTTTGAACTTTTTCAGATATGAACAGAATCTGCATTATGTTTTATATTGAACAAAGTATTAACACTGTATGAGGCTCACTTTTTCAGATGCATGGGGAAATCCAGCTTACTAACATCCTCAAGGAACAGAAGTCAGAGTCTTACTAAAATAGTAAATACACACCAACATATAAGATATTGCTAGCAAGTCAGTTTGTGTCAAACAAACCTCTGTTGGAAACACAGCTCTGCTCCCATCTAAATTAAATTATGCCTTAATATCTTATACCCAATTAAAGACTGTTTACAGATTTTTCTTAAATGGATAATATTTATCCTTTAGTACGAGGCTACTTTTGCTTGCATAGAAGGCTTGTGAATGTTATATTATTGAAAGTGTTTATTACAATTTTAATTGTGTCCTGTATCATTATGTGTGCCTGTATAATTTGTTTTTGTGCTCTGCACCAAAAACACATACATTCCAACTGACTTTTGCGTAGTAGTCATAGAATGAGCAAGTATAATCACTTCGTATTTCTATATTTTATTTATAAATTATTCAGGATCTTCCTACAATATTAACTGGGCACACTCATTGGAATTCAATTAAACATGTGAGTTTATGTAACCTCTAGTACAGAAAAGTGTACTGCTGCACTTTGTTAAATGTATCTCTATGTATTTCCCTATAATGACATGTCTGCTTTCCATTTTTGTGACATATTACCTCAGAAAATCAATTTTGAGAAGAAAAGTTCGGTTTGGCTAATGGTTTCAGGAGTTTCAGTTCATGGTTACTTGTTCTTCCTGTTTCTGCTCCATGGAAAGACAATGCATCATGGCATCTCTTAGCAGAACAACCTTGCTCATCTCATATTGGACAGGAAGGAAAAGAATGAAGAAGAAAAATGGTCGTGGGTCCCCAGATCCCATGTCCTAGCATGTTCTCAGTGACTTGATTTTCTTCCAGGAGACTCCACTTTCCAAATGTTCCCACAGCTCCCAATGCTCTGTGGGCTGGCAGCAAGCATTCAGCCTGGGCACTCATTTCCACATCACACATCCAAATTATAATACCTACATGGTTTTATCATAATTTTGTATCACATGCACATATATGATATACACCCATTAATCATGTTCTTCTATCTTAAGAGTGCACTTAAGATTTGTATCTTAAGATTTGTATATAAATTTGAAACAGAACTTTCAGTTTCTGCAAAAAGAAAGTTGATAGGTCTTTTGGGGGGAACAACTTTTTAGAGCTGGCTATCAATTAGAATTTGTTTTGAAGCAATGTGGAGAGACCTGGTTTATAAAAATAGTGTTTTTTCCAAACCTCTTAATCAGTATCTGTTTAAGTATTTAAAATTTCTAGGCAACACAAAACACAATGTTCATTATAGTTTCCAACTGTTTTGTGGCATTTTTAAGAGATGTATGTCATCTTCTCAATGTTCATTGATAACACTTAGAATCAAAATATATTAGAAAAAAAATATCAGTACATTTTAGGTATCCATAATGATCACATTCACCATAGTGAATTTGCATCTGTGAATGATACATCTTCATTTCTTTTAGTCTCATTTCCCTGGCTCCTATTCAGCCCCTCACCTTCCCTAATTTATAAAAGCCTTATTTCCATTTTTTTCCTCTTTTCTTCTTTTTCTTCTTATCTCTTCCTTTTTCTGATCTCATTCACTATCTCTCTGCAATATTTTCTGCCTTTTTATCACAATATCTATTATGAAATATGGTCTTCATTTACATTTTTAGGTCTTTCACAGCAGACAAACAATTTGGTATCTGGTATCTATTTCACTTAACAGTATGTGCTTAATGTGCATCCACATGGCTAAAAATGTCTCAAGCTTGTCCTTTTCATGCCAAGATGTTATTACTTGGTATAAAGAGAAGCATATCTTCTTTATGTATTTGTTATGATTTTTGTCAGGATGCTTTTAAAAACTTCCATGCAGTCATTGGGGTGGACTTTTGGGAGAATGCTAAGTCTAGAGTTTGTTTCATAATTTAGTGTTGCAATTGACCCTGTGAGTGCTACACCTACCCTAGTGTGGATAGCCTGTATTACAATATAAGGCACAAAAAGAGGCTCTTTCCTCTCCCTTTTGTCTCCTTTTGCTTTTGTTGCTGTGGCCATCTTCTGCCACCCTGAACTATTGCCTTTCTGCAATGTGCCACCCTCTCTGAGAGCCAGTGGATTTGGGACTGAAGCCTCCACAAACTATAAGCTAAATAAACCTTTCCTCCTTTAAATCTGGTCATTTATTACTTTGTTTCAGCAATAAGAGAGAAGTAACTAATACATCATTATTGGTTGGTGGACATTTGTGCTTTTTCTAAGATTTAGCCATTGCAAACTGTTCTGTTACAACTGTTCTGTTTTATTAGTGTTCTTAGATGCTTGTAATCATTTAAAGAAGATATTAAGAATGAAGGTGCTACAATAGATGGGTCAAATGGGACCTATAGTCTTAAATTTTTGAGGAATCCTCATTCTAATTTCCAAATAGTTATATCAATCTACACTTCCACAAACAGTCAAAAGTTCTTTTCTCCATAACCCTGACAGCGTTTGGTTTCACTTAATCTCTCCAAGACAGCATTATTTTTGAAGTGAGATAAAACCTCAAAACTGTTTTAATTTGCATCTCTCAAATGATCAATAGGTTGAACACTTTTTCTTATATTTATTTGCCTCTTCTACTTTTTTTTAGAAGTGTGTGATTTTGGAATGGGTATTACAATTTGTAGAGTCTGAAGAACAGCTGCCTCAGTCTTTTCTCACTCCATGGGTTGTTTCTTCACTTTGTTGGTGGTTTCTCTTATTGTACAAAACTTCTTAATAAGATGAGCTCCCAGCTGTTAATTCTTTATGATTGTCCCCATGCAATTGGGATTTTGTTTATAAAATCTTTGCTTGCATCAATATTTTCTAGAGTTCTACCTATTCTATCTTCCAACAAATTTAGTGTTTATATTTTGACAGTTAGAACTTTGAAGGGCCAGTAGTATAGCTCAGTGGATTAAACACTCAGATAAATGCAGGTGCCGGGATTTAATCCCTGGTGCTGCATGCCACACCAACCCTGTGCCCATGTGCAATGTGTTGGAGTCCGTGAATTGGTGGCATATACATGTAATCCCAGCACTAGGGAGGGAGAAAACAGGAGGATCACTATGAGTCTGAGATGCAGTACATGGTGAGACCCTGTATAAAAATCAGCAACAAAAAAAAAAGAAAAGAAAAGAAAAAAAAAACCACACAGTTAGAAGCTGGGGACATAGCTCAGTAGAATAAGCACTTGCTTGGCAAGAGCAAGGGCCTGAGAGCAATCCTTGGTTCCACCAAAAATAAAACAAACAAACAAAAAAACTTTGATCCATTTCAAATTTAGTTTAGTGCATGGTGAAAGATGTGGTTCTTGTTTTAATCTTTGGCATGATGAAAGCCAGTTATTCTACCAATATTTGTCAAAGATTAAAGAGATGTTATTCTTCTAGTGAACGTCTCTGATGCCTTTGTCAAAGATAAGGTAACTAAGTATATTTGGAGTTGTTACTACATCTTCTGAAGTATTCCACTGATCCTTAGGACAGTTTCTTTGCCAGTACCATGGTTTGGTTTTGTTTGTTTTTATCACAGAAGTTTGTAGTACGGTTTTAAGTAAGGGATTGTTATGACTCTTCTTTGCCTTTGTTGCCCAGAATAGCCTTTGCTATTTTAGGTCTCTTCTGATTCCAAGTGAATTTTAGAATTGTCTTCTGTAATTTGGTGTAATATAATGTTGGAACTTTTATTGGGATTGCATTACTATTATTGCATTATAGTAAGCTTTGTAGTATCACCATTTTTCACTATACTTGTTCTTACCCAAAAGCAAGAGATATTTTTCCACCCACTTCAATCTCCTTTTTCCAACTACTATAATTTTCAATGCAGTGCTCTTTTATTTTCTTTGTTAGACTGATTCCTGCATAGTCCTTTTTTAAATTTTACTTGATGTTATTGTAAATGTAAATTTTCCCTCAGTGAGTTTATTTGTCCACAGGAAATCAACTGATTTTTGAGTGCTCACTTTGTGTACAGCTACTGTACTGAATTTGGCAATTAAAGTTGAAGTCTTTTAGTGGAGTTGTAGAGGTTTTCTATGTAGAATAACATGTCATTTGCAAACAGTGATAGTTTAATTTCTTCATTTCTTTCCCTTCTTGCTTTTATTTTTTTCTTGTATAATTTCTGTGGCTAATGCATCCAAACCTATAATGAATAAAAGTATTGACAATTCATATCTTTTTCTTGCTTCTGATTTTAGAGTGAAAGTTTCTGTTTTCATGTATTTAATATGATTTTAGCTATCTGATTGTCATGGGTGCTACTATCAGATTAAGATAAAGACCATCTATTCTAATATTTTGTAAGGTTTTATCATAAATAGGTGCCGGACTCAGTCAAACCTTTACTCTGCATCTATTGAGATAATCATATCTTTGGTTTTTTCACTGGCTGTGTTCATATGGTATATATGCATCCTTCTATTTGGTCATGATATATGATCTTATTATTTTCTGCATTCTATTTGACAGTGTGTTATTGAAAAGTTAAACACCTATGAACATTGTGGAAGTTAGTGTGTGCTTCATTTTCTGTAGAATATTTCTCTGGTTTTGGTATCCAGGAATGAATTTCAAGTTATTGTTTCCCTTTCAATTTCACTATAGATTTTGAGAGGTAGTGGCATTAATTCTCTAAATTTCTTGTAGAATTGAAGAGTGAGTCTATGAGGATCTGAGCTGTTTTTCTTTTTTCCTTTTTTGGCGGAGCCAAGGAATGAACTCAGACTGATGCACTTGCAAGGCTAGTGCTTATTCTACTGAGCCATCTCCCCAGTCCCAGGGCTTTTTTCTTTTGTTATTGTTGATAGGCTTTTAACTGAATCTTTAATTTTAGTAACTCATATTGATTTACTTAGAATTTTCATATCTTCTTGATTCATCTTTTATAATTTTTGTATGCAAGAATCTTCTGCATTTTCCATTAGTTGGAATACAGATTCTTATAGTAGGTAGTGATGATCTGGATTTTGGCATGATCTGTTTTGATTTTACTCACCATTCTCACTTAAATGAATTTGAATCTTTTCTTTCCTGTTTGTGATAAAGTTGGCTCAGGGTTTGTCAATGGTATTTGCTTTTTCAAAGAACAAACTCATCACCAAATTACTAAAGTTCACATGAACTTTCTTTGTCCTCCAACCTTTCTCCTAATCTCTTTCTTCTTACACTTTTTTTTCAATAACCCCTGAGAATAAAATCCCTATATGAAAGATTTATTTACTATATGAAGTCTTTGCAGATGGTCTGCAAAAACTGTATATAGTATGCATTTATCTACAGTATTTTTATGACCTTTACACAGTCTCAGTCCTGGTATACCAGGAAAAACAACTGACTAGATTAATTGTACCAATTTGGCCAAAGTGGTACAATCCACAATGTCAATAGCATCCAATGCAGCCTAGAAAATAACAAACTGAGCTAACAGTTTGCCACCTTTAACCTTATGAACTCGCTCTGAGTTTATATAATAAATTTTGCACAATTTTGTTTTAATTAATTCTTAGAGATTGCTTAGGGAATATTAAAGCCCTATAGACCAAAGCTCAGCATCAAAAATTACACACTGCAAATAAACCCTTCATATAGACAGTATTATAAAACATTATATTAATATTATTAGGCATAAATCTTTTCAGAACTGTAGTCTACCAACTTTGCTAGTGTTTATTTATTGGAATTAAAAATATAGTGTTAAAACATAAAATGGAGTTTGTGACTTCTGTGAAGATGGCAGGTTGATGAGCAACATACAATGTGTTTCTTTAAGATGTTATGTCCAGACCCTGGAATACAACAACACGAGGAGATGAAGGAAGGAAGCGGGCCCAAGGACCCAGAATGATCTGAATTGAGAATTGAAATGTGCACAGAGAGTGAAGAGAGAGACTTTCCTGAGGAAGTTGGAGGTGGCGAACAGCACTTTCTCCCCGAGCCCTACTCACTGTGTGGGCGAGGCGGCTTGAACGCACGGATGCACTGTGACTGCTGGCAACCCAGAGGCCTCCACAAAGAAGCACAGCAGTGGAGTGTGGCAGCGGGTGCAGAGGACTTCAGGGGCTGGTGGGCTGTTCAGGTGCAGAGGTCCTTCAGGGAGGGCAGTTAGCCAGGCGCCACCATAGAAAGGGGCTCAGAAAGCAGAGGAACCGCTGGCTCCCTCTAGAAGTTCCAGTATCAGTGTGGGAAACAAGTCAGGGCAGCAGGGAGGCAGTGAGCTGAGTCCCAGCCAGCAGAGAGCAAGGCTCAAATCAGAGGTGGCACACTAGGAACTGCAGCCTGAAGAAGCCTGGTTCCAACCTCATAGCCAGAAACCAGCCAGAACTTCAGTGGAACTCAATGTGCAGGTTCACTGGGATAATACAATATTTCACTGTTAAGCTACATTAGCCTGCTCAGATCAATCGCCTTGGATCTGCACTTTGTCCACTCACATTATCTACCAATGACAAAAACTGGAAACTATGTTCACCCTCATATGAAAACAAGAACAAATAATTAAGAGATATAAAATAAACAAACTAAGAAAAAATAAACAAAGAAAAGAAAGACTTAAAAGAGTGAAATGAGAAAAAAAAAAAAAACAAGACCACACTAAGATGTGTCGCTGCTGTCACTGGTAGATAATGTTAGAATACAGAACCAAATATTGGCAGAGGTGTTAACAAGCTCTCTCTGCAGTGCTTTTACACTACTGCTTAGGCTGAGAATGTTTCCCTGTGACTAATGTATGAAGATATTTAATCATTAATGCATATTAAGTTGCACCAATTATTTCTTAGTTATTGTTGAAATTACCATAGATTTTAGAAACATTGTTCTGCCTAGGTAAATGACAAGCATTTTGGGATGACGTTCAAAAGTTAGTTATAACAACAAACCCACTCAGTTATGATGCATTTTTATGTGTATTATTGCAATTAATTTCTTAAGAAATTTTAAGGTTTTATATGTTTATGCTTTACTTGATATTTTTATTATGTAGTTTTTTATTTATTTTCAACTAATCTAAGTCACTTGCCTTTAATGGATCTACATAATAGTGGATACATAAGGCTGGGGAGATAGCTCAGCGGTCTAAGCACCTGCCAGGCAAGTGCAGGAACCCAAGTTTGAGCCTCAGTACTGCAAGCCGTGCTAGCTCCAGAACCGGATGTGGTGGCTCATGCCTGTAATCCCAGCACAGGGGAGGCTGAGACAGGAGTATCTTGTTCCTTTTTATCTTTCAGCACAAGTATTTCTGGGCTTTGGTGATAGTCTCTATTGAATTTCTCAAAACTTCATATGTCATATGCAGATTCTTAAAGTTGGCAGAGCTTTTGTAAATTAGTTACACTGAATTCTTGGTCCAAAATATAGTTAATGGGTCTTTCTTTCCAATATATTCCCCTAGCAGTTTTCAGTGCCTCTAGACATGCATTAGTGTCCTGTAGAATGGGGAGACCTAAGTAGATGAGATAGCTCTCTGGGGTTTTGACATTGAACAGCATATTTGGTTTCTGACCCATCTTATCTGCTCTTTACTCTTTGCTGCTTCCTGACTATAATGAGGTTAATAACTCTCTTCTGCCAAGATGATTTGTCTTGGAGCTAGCTGACCACAGACCAAAACCATGAAGCAAAAGAAACCCTTCCTTCTTCAATTTGTCCCAGTATACAATGTTGACTAACACAAAAACAGCCCATAGTTTGTCTATACATTGTTAGAACTGCTAATCTTTTATTGAGGATTTTTGCATGTAGGGTTATGAATAATACTTTTTCTTTGGAAGAGAGTATAATAATAACTGATATGACATTAGAAATGGTACACAATTAGAAGACCAAGACGACAGGTATTTCAAGCATAGTTTTGGTATTACACTTTGCTGTTCTCAATGTAGTTGTTTAGTTCACAGATATCAACATATAGAGTTGGTCAGGGTGAGAATTCTGCCCATTAACTACTATTTTCAAAAATGATGGAAATTCTTAGGACTATTGCCTTACTAACTTGTAAATATTCATGTATTTTTTGCCTCTACATGATTTCCTAAATTTTCTCTTTTTTCTTTCTTTGTTGTTAAATCCTTAAGTTATGTTTCTTTCCATGAAAAGGTAATACAAAAAAATGAGAGACAAGAGCAAAAATTTAAGATTTCTTGGAAACATGTGGTAATATTCAATCATATGTCCCATCTTGCATACCTATATCTATTAATCTGAACAACAGATTTGATGATGAAAATAGATAATATATCAATTACTGTTGGTCAGATATTCTTGTTTTGAGAATCTGTAATGTGTGTATTGATATATGTTACCCAGTTTCTGTCTTTGCTTTTGTTTCTCTTGATCTTGTTTATACTCTTCATAATAAAAAAAATTCCAAAAAAGCCTTTATCAAACAAAAATAATATTTTTATTTGTGTATTTTTCTTGATTTTGTTATTTAAGTAATATCAATCTTATAAAATAAATTATAAGTCTGTTTCCTGAAAGAAAGTAAGTAATATTCTTCATACATTGGCAATGTTTTTTAGTGAAATCATTTTTCCATGATTTATTTTTTGGAACTTCTAAATAACTTACTCAATTTCTTTGATCATATGGATCTATTTAAATCATTCTATCTTATCTATTAATGATTATTAATTCTCCGTTGCTGTTCTAACAATGAATTACAAATATGGTGACTTGATAAAGTATAGTTTATTATTTTGGTAGACTTGACAGCTGGAAACCCATGCTGCCCTTAAATTAAACCTGGGAACAGCCCAAGGTGCAGTGGAAATGGCTTCTAAAACGGTGGGGCTATTTTTAAGGTAGACAAAGTAGGAGTTATAATCTTCATTGGCTAAGACCTTTCTGTGTATTCATGTGTCTATTAGAATTTCTGGATTCAGATATTTTATAAAATTTTACTTGAAATATAGCTCAAGACTTATCTTCTACCTGTGTAGTAGTTAAGCTGTTTAATGACTTATTTTTTTCTTAAGAAAATTTAATATAACTCTGTTTATTCTGGTAACAATTGTCCATGAAAAACCTCATTTAGAAAAAGGAATTCTGCTTTTCATGGATATTTTACGTATTTTCTTTTCATGACATTGTTGAAACACTTACTTTTTTGAAAGGATTGGGATAAATAGCAGAGTTAATGAGAGAAATAGAAAAAATAAGTATAAGTTTTAAATCTATATATTTAAGTACAGTACAGGAAGCAGATCAAACACAGTTGGATAATTTGTGATAACATGAATATTGTTTTTAAGAGCTTACTAAGATTTGATGAAGAACAAGAGAGAGATTTGCAACATGGTTGGTAGAAATGCTGGTACTACCAGAACATTTAAAGACAGTAGTGTACAAAAAGGACCCCAGAGATGTTGGGGAGCAGACCAGACCTGTTCCATGTGATAGAAGAGAGAACGGAAATATATAAGGCATACTGTTTGATTGATATCTCTGACAGCCAGTGAGAAGCAGAGTAGGCACTGAAATCACTTTCAAAAACTAGACAGAGGAATGGAGAAGACATAATTACTTTGGAGTAAATGTTTACTTGTGCGTGATGTATGTGTGCAAGATGTAGTCACTTAAGGTGAAATAATAAAATAGAATTAAGGAATACAATTGAATCCAAGGCAGAGGGATAACATATAAAAGAGGTTTTTCCAATATTGTTTTCTGCACCATATTGCATCCCAATTATTTTTGCAATTAAATTTAAATTCACGAAACCTTTAAATATGTGCATGATTTTAAAAAAAATTCCAACTGTATAATTTAAATATGTTAAACATTTTAACCTATCAATAGCTTTTGTAAAACTCCAACATGGTGCTGCTGGAACGCTTTCTATATTCTTGCCCTCATCTCTCACTTCTAAAGATCACACATCTTCAGTCACACAATTAAAACCCAACACATCCTTATTCTAATGACATTAATATAATCTTTTAAATATGGTTGAGGAAAGTTTTATACAACTTATATGAACTTTGCTTTCTAATTCTGCTGGTCTTTCTTAAAAAGGAAGTTACTTTCTTTGGTTTTAGAACTGTTTGAGTGAAAAGAAAAACCTGTAATTGTACTGTTTATATTATCAGGAACATGTGCACATTGCAGAGACGTGTAGGAAAGGAAGTTATAAAATGTAACTTACATCAAAGAATTATATCACTGACATCTGCTCGACCCAGGCTTACCCTAGTGTCTGAAGCAGTAATGGTTCTAGCACTTTATTTCCAGCAGGAGTGAGACAACAATAGAAAAATATGCTCAGATTTTTTAGAATCTTAATGTTTTATTACATGTCTCAAAGAAAATCAGAAATGTTACCTGTTATTCTTGAGAACTGCTATTTATCACAGCACGACTAACCTATTTGTTCAAGAGATGTTTATCTAGAATTGCAAAAATATTTTTGCTGCAACATGTTATCAAAATCATATTAAACATTAAGCTATTTATTCAAGGCTATTGCTGGAGGTATGTATTTATATCCTCAAAACCAATTATGTCTGCGGTAGTTCCTTTCTGGAATATTCTCCAAATCCCGTGCCTCAGACACATGGGCCCCATGTGGTTCTAATAGGACAGAAGCAACTTTCAGGGACTGAACTGAGGTGTAACCTGAGAAGTGAGGACACAAGGATCATGAGCATGTTCATCACGGAGATATCGAATCTGGCCACTGCTTTTCTCTGCTCCCCGGTCTCTGTGGGGTGAACTGGCTTTCTAAGCTGCAGATCCTTTTTGTGCTGCTCTCTGATGCCACCGCCCAAAGGCCAAGCAGCCAAGCAACGGTGGAGTTCTGAGACCATGAAGAAAGGAGCCTCTCCTCCACTAGATACGGTGTCAGCCCTGTCCCCAGGTGTGCTGAGCTGGACTCTGACATCTAGTGTGGTGGTGCACACCTGTAATCCCAGTGCTGGGGAGGCTAAAAACAGGGAGATAACTACAAGTCTGAGCTGCATAGTGAAACCCTGTACCAAATGCATAAAAAAATAATATATTTTTACCAAAAATAGATTGCATTTTGTACATATAGTTACAGCATTTAAGGTGATGAGTAATGTATAAATAGCTAATAAAATTGTATAATACAATTTATCATGAGTATAAATTCTAAGTAATATTATATTCATAATGTGGATATTATCATTGATAAACTTTATGATTTATACTTGATGAGAATGATTCTATGTAAATATACTACTGGCCTTGATTTGTCAAATATTTTTGAAATGCTTGAGAAATAGAGTCGAAAATGAGAAGAATCTTTTGCTGTTCATAGCAGTTTGATATAAAATATTAATTAGTAAGGGTCTTTTGCATTGATATTTTGGAAAAATCAGAAAACATTTTGAGCCAGACATTTTCCTAATTCTGAATGCATCTTTAATTGAATTTTACTAGTTTTTTTAACTAAAAAAAGTAATCACTTTTGTTCATATTTTCAAATTTTTATAATAGAGTAGGGCAACTAGTATAATTAGATAATATTCCTGCACCATTTGGCCTTTTAAAATTTGTTTTTGAATATATACATGGGGAATTGTTATGCAATTAAAAAAATTGAGGGATCTTTTTGAGACAGGGAATCACTAGTAGTTCATACTACTTTTTTTTTAAATGTATTTAGTGCAGGGTCTACAAGGTCTCCCTACACGGAATGGGCTCATAGTGATCCTCCTGTTTTCAGCCTCCCAAGCATTGCAATTACAGGTGTGCGCCACCATGCCCAGTCTCATTTGCTTCTCAGTATGCTTCGGGGGAGGGGCCGACTGGGCACATGGCCAACGGGCTGTCCCTTTGTACTGGCCTTATGGTTTATACTGAACTCACTATGTGGGCCAGGTTGGCCTTGAACTCATTTCGATTCTCTAACTTCAGCATCCCTACTACTGACATTACAGTCTGCACCAAAACACCTGGCTTCTGTACTTATATGAGGCTTTGAGCAATGTCTTTTTACTTATATCCAGTTGCTCACTGCTATTATATCTCACTGATTTTTGGGAACCTGCTGTAGAATTAATTTTCAATATTTTAACCCTTTGAACATTCTATTTTCTTTCCTTTGGATTTGATAATGTATCACTTCTCTTCTTGAGTTGAATTTGAATTAACTTTATTCTAACTTGATTAGTAACTAATATATTTATAGGTATGACTTTTTCTTTACTATCTAAGCTGTTTCTTATAAGCTACATTTCAAAATTTTTATTTTTTTTTGAGACAGAGTTACTAGGTAACTCAGGAGACCTCAAGCTCACATTCTTCTTTTTTCAGCCTGGATGCTGGGATTGCAGGCATATTCCACCACATCAATTATTATTAATCCTATTTTCTTAAGGATACCTTGATTTATTTTTACTGATAAGCTTAATGAAGCATTACTTTGTTATAAAATAAAATTTATGTTTTTCATTTTTCCTAATGTTCAATTATAATCATGGTTGTGATTTTAAATTTTAATCTATGGAGAAAACAGCTGAAAATATTAACCCAGACTCAGTGATTTTGGGGACAATATAAAACAACTTAAAATACATGTCTAAAGAGTTTAAAAATAAGAAAGAAGAATAAATATTTGAAGATATGGTTGAACAATTTTTAATTTTTATAGTTAATATAAACTGACAGATTTATCATAGTTTAATGAAAATAAAGAGGAATGGGTATTTAAAAAGTTATTGCAGCACAGGTCATAGACAAATGTCTTTATACAAATGATTAAAGGCAAACTAGGGGGCCTGCCCCTTAGCTTAGTTCTTTAAGTGGCTGCTTCAACAAAGCAGTCAGGCTCAGGTTGCTGTGGTTCGATCCCAACAACTCAAGCCAGCCAAACCTGCCCTGAAGGCATTCAGAGGCAGGAAAAATAAATCTCCCAATCTCCCCTAAAAGCAAACTGAAAGATACAATATGTACATCTTTACATGATGTAAAAAATATGAATAACAATGAAATTTTCCTTTGATGTAATGGAAATCAGTAAAAGCAATGCTAAATTGCAAGTTATCAAATCTCTATTTTCCTCAGAAAGCACTGATGAAAACAATGGAGAAATTAAGTTTAAAATAGATATGTTCTTACTCTACGTAATGATTTAATAATACATCCATAGTAACAAAAACATAAATTAAGAACACAACTCAACATAATTTTTGAGTTGTCAAAAGATTGGAAAAGATCCTTCTAGGACATATACGAAAACCTAAAAACTACATAGCAAGAAGTTGTATTTTAATCATAGGATCCATGATGCTGAACCTCTGTCATGTGTTCTGCAATGAGCTTTTTACAATTGGAAGCTCTAAAAATGCACAAACCCTGGTACAGAAAATGCAAATGAAACCATGATGAGATAAAGTTACATACTTAGATAGCTAGAAGGGTTTCCGGGAGAAAATTCCAACAAAAGAGTTGATGTGGAGGAACTTGATGCTTATCCATTCTGAAGACCACAGAGTCTATGGATTAAAGGGTATGATTCTAGAGAGTACCCTGCCTGAGGGACCATCTGCCACATGAAGATGTCATCTTCAAACACATCCAAGAAATCATATGTTCAGTGCAAAGAAGAGAAATCAGGGTTTGGTTCTTGTTTTTCTTATTCAAGTGCAGCAAGAATGTTTAGACATGGGAGAGAGTGAGATCTCACAGGAGATACGAAAATGAAGCAGAATGACATAAATTATTTTAAAATTCTGCTATTACTTAAAATGTCATGGCATATCCTACATGGTACAAAATGAATGAGCAAAAATGTGAAATTGATTATAAAAAGAGAAAAATACTACATAATGTACAAGTGAAGGTACCAGAAGGGATGCCTAATGAGAGCTGGGCCACATATAGGAATGTGTAATCTGACAAATTTAGATGCATTCTAGATATAAAGTAACAATTGTGACTTAGTTGGTCTTTCTTGATGGGATGTAAGTATTATGTTTTCTTTGTCCATTATCTGTTGGTGGATATATGGGCGAATGCAAGATTTAGCAGATATGACTTGTGCTGTCATGAACACTAGTGCAAATCTACCCCTATAACAGGATGACTTTAATTCTTTTGGGAAGATCCCTAGAAGGATACTAACTGAGTCAAATGCAGTTTCTAATTCTATGTTTTTAAGGTAGTTCCACAGTGATGTCCATCTTATTCGTGTGAGTTTACACCCCACCACACAGTAGAAAGCGTCTTCATTCTATCCAGCATTTGAATCATAACATTAAGAGAGATAAATCAGACATCCAAGCTGCTTAAATGAGAAACCTGAAGCAAAACAACCAAATGCAAGATAGTGAACAGGAAACAGACAAGTCAGTGTCACAGGCAAAAGGGATCAAGAGCTAGAAGGAGGTAAGCCAGAAGGATGGAGAGAACAAGGGCTGAGAAAAGGAGTTGAATGTGTTATGCACATGTGCCAACTCCCTACAAGCAGTGTAAACATATTGCTAATGTGTACAAAACTCAAACAGAAGCAGGGTCAAGGGACTGGTGGAGAAAAAGAGAACAAGGAATAAAAAAGGAATCAAAGCGTGTTGTGTCCACATACCAACTCCCCACAAGGAATATGTCTCAACTACTCTTCTTTCATTGTTGTGGCGAATACCCAACACTCAAAATGAAGGAAGGAAAGGTTTATTTAGCTCACAGTTACTAGAAGTTTCAATCCATACTCCATTGGCTCCAAGGCAGAATGTTGCATGGCAGAAAGCAACCTTTCATGGCGGCAACAAAGAGCTGAGAGTAAAAAGGAGTGGTAGCAGCAACAATGGCTACAGAGAGGAAGTCTGTCTTGCTTAAGTTGCATTCAGGCTATATGCCCCAGGCTGAGTGTAGTACTCACACCCATAATCTTAGCAGTACTAAGACCCATAATTCCAGGCTTGATCAAGAATTAATCTCAAATTAATCTAGAATTCCTACCCCATGTCTGCATGAGGCTTGGGGGGGGGGAGAAACTAGACACAAACCATAACAGAATGTAAACATTATGTCTGACACATATGTACTAATAAACCAAAAAATAATATTGTCAGAACATCCACTGGTGGATGGGACATGTGGAATGATCAAAGAAGCATCCATCCCAAGTGAGAATTCTGTAAGGCACACACACTGCTTAAGAATGACTTTATTGCTGTAATGATTTCTAGCAACAAATTTAGTACAATGTACAATACAATTAATTATTTATTCAGGTAAACAGGATTTCCTTTACCTTTAATTTGCTTTGCTGTTAATCTTTTCACACATCTTCAGTCGCTGAATCTGTGAATGACTGCCATTTTCTATAGCTTCTCATCTCAGCTAGAAGCACACTTCTTTTAGGAGATTTGGAGCCTTAATTGTAAGCATTTGCTTCCTTTCACTGTATGCTATGATTATGTTAGGTATAAGGACATCTTCTAAACCCAAATATATGAAACACTCAACTGGCTTATTTTTTAGAAGATTAAGTAAAGCCTTTAAGTAAAATTATGCCACTTGCCAAATGTCTTACTACCAAATACTGCTATAAGTCATTGAAATTCTAGAATACTGAATGATTACGTCTTTGATAGAAGCCATAAATTATTTGATTGCTGTTTCAAAGAGTCTTCAAGTGGTCCACTCTTCAGCATGCTTCAGTGAAAAGAAATACTAGAAGTGCAGGACATCTGGAAACAAATGACGTTTTTCTTCAAGCAATACATAAAGATTTCAGTTCAATGCTTCATCCAATAAATCACTTTCCATTTAATATTGTTAAAGATTATATGAAATTAAAAAAAATGTTAGTCTAAAAGTTGTAGATCTTGTAATAATAGCCATTACCTGACTCTGCTCACTACTTCTCTGGACTAATGCTCTTCTCTAATAGATTAAGATCACCACTGATTTTCAAGGCACAAATACATATGAAAATACAAAATCTGATTTCATTGCTGAGATTCTGAAAATTGTAAAAAGTTTATAAAGAGAAGTAATTCATAATTCTATCTCCAAGAAAAATTGTAGTGTTTTGGTAAAATTTTATAGGATCTATTCTATCACCACCTTAACAT
Organism: Octodon degus; assembly: GCF_000260255.1. Classification (NCBI taxonomy): domain Eukaryota; kingdom Metazoa; phylum Chordata; class Mammalia; order Rodentia; family Octodontidae; genus Octodon; species Octodon degus. Next base: position 876,124 of record NW_004524748.1, read on the forward strand.
TTATTTGTACCAAATTGATAAAGATCCCCATACAATTAATAACTTGTAATTCTGTGAAGCATCATTGTATTATTAGAATATTATTATTCTGTTTAGTTGCATGGTAGCCTATTATTTGGATGTTAATAAGTTCGTATCATGATTTTATGATTAACATGTAGAGGGAGTACACTTAATTTTGTCAAAATAAAATGTGCTGAGTGTGGCATTCTCAATGGAATAAATAATTTAATTAAAGCAAAGTATGAATGTGAAAGGATTACATAATACCTATTATATAAGCTCAACATTTTACCACACTCTAACTTGGCCCCTGTCCAATTCTATAAGATCACTTATAGCAAGATCTTCTATTCTCTCCATTTTTGTTCTGGTTTTATCTGTCAGTTTAAAGAACATCATGACACCTCTATCATTTGTAATTTCATTTTAAGAAACCACTTACATATTGCTAATTATGAAAAAAGGAATAAGTGGACAATAAGTGATACCAAAATTTCCGTGCCTTAACAAAAATCTTGAAAGCTTACTTGCAGTGTTGGGCTAACCAGAAGCTTACGTAAATGATTACTGGTGTCCATTCTTCATGGGTTACACAAAATGTCAACTGTAGCTTGAGATTCTACTCTTCTTGTGGCAGCAAGTGCACACAAATTCAACTTCTCACAGGAAGATGAACTAACTCTCTTAGGAGAGCAGGCCATACTCACTGGAGAGGACAGCTCAGTAAGGACACAGAACTCAGCTCCAAGTCACCCAGATCATAGCAGACACCTGAAATCCATGTAGCCTGTTTCATGCATGAATGTCCATTTCCTTCCCTTAATTCTAGTTAAGAAGGGGTAGTGAGGTGAGGAAGTGAAGGGAGGGGCAATGATGCTTTATGTCTATGTGTTGCAATTGCCAAATGACAATTTCCAGGAGATGTTTTATTACAGTAGTTTTTCTGTGAAATGACACATACTCAGCAACCATTTTACTTCATGTTGATTTTAGACTGTAACATGTACCATTTAAGCCATAAAATTTAAAATATTGTTTCTATTACACAAGGACAACAATAGTCCCAATAATCTAAATAGTCTAATAGTTAAATAATCCAAAAGTAAAATTACAGTACCATTTGAGCATGTCATTGGCTGGTTCTTTACTGAGACCTGATTGATTAGAATAAAAATGCTGGAACCCCTCTTTAAAATGTCATATACAGAAAAAAAGAAAGGAAAGAAGGCAGGCAGGAAGGAAGGAAGGAAGGAGGAAGAAAGGGAGGAAAGAAGGGAAGAAGGAAAGAAGAAAAGAAAAGAAATGATGCAGGGAGGAAGGAAGCAGGGCAGACAGAGAGAAAGGGAGAGAAAGGGTGATGCAAGGAGGGTTACCTCTTTGGAGACAAGGTTGGGAAATGTTTATTGATTTAGGTCATATTCCAATACACAAAACTCATCAACTATTCTCCTTTAATTATAAAAAGCTTCGCTAGCAGATTTATTTTGCCTGTTGAATGGAAAGAAATTACTATGGATTTATCCAGCCACTATCTACATCCAATATAAATTGAACATCTGTGTCAGTATGCATAGTTAGGGACACAGATGTCAGATACATTTCCTACTTATACTTGTGGCAAAATAATACCAAGGCTTGCACCATACTTGTAGATAAAATTTACAAACATGTAGGACTGTACTAGCCTTTCAGGATTGGTCCAGCAACTTGCTAAATACTTAGTATCTTACAAACAAACAAAAAGTATATTCTCTTTTATTATGGAAGACAGGCAAGTTACTGGCAAGTCTGAGTCATCCTGGAGGTTTTGAAGAGAATTAGCCCAAATTCTAGAGAATGCAAGAAATCTTTTTAATTTTTCTTGCTTATTTTATTAGTACATATGTGTAGCACGTACTAAACGCAATATAGAAAGTTGATGCATACACACAGCATCATTTAGTTTAGTTTATTCTCTCTCCTTCATTCTCCCCTTCATCTCTTGGTCCTTCTTCGTTTTGCAAAGCTTATGTCTCTTAGTTTTCTGTTTTCTTTTTTAGTTTTGCTCTATTATTTATTTATATTTGAGTTTCTTTTGTAATAGAAATCATGTCATATTTAAGCTTGTGTGTTTGACTGACTTCACTAAAATTTATAGTCTCAAGGTACATCAACTATGCTACAAATGACTTACATTTATAATTCCTTAAGGCATGGTAGTAGTGTACAGTGTATCTATGCCACATATCTCAATAGAGAAATGCAAAGTAAAACAATGAGATAACATCTTAAATTCAGAAAGAATGGTTAGTATCAGTAAAATAAAATAAAATAAAAATGCTGGCCGTGTTACGGGGAAAATGAAACTTCTAAAGTATTGGCGAAGATTTAATTAGTACAGCCACAATGTAAAACAGTAAGTGGGATCAAAAGAAAATCAGAAATTCCTTATGACCCAACCCTTCCACTTCTAGGTATGTCCCGAAAGAGTTAATGATGTTACAGTGCAGTGACCACGCATGCCCATCTGTAGAGCGGCATGACTCACGGCAGCTAAACCTCGGATGTGGCCTGAGTGTCCTTGGCATTTCTTCACTGTGTGTGCATCTCTGAAGTGGCTGACTCCTCCTCCATCTTTCCTTCTACTCTGTGCTACTTTGGCCCTTCCTTTTTCCTATGTTGACGCAGTCATTGCTATTAGTGCTCACCTTAATACAGGCTGACCTCAGTTTGTTCTATAACTACATTTGCAAAGACCTTACTTTTATATGCAACTTTGAAGGTCCTAGGCAGACATAGATTTTCAAGAAATACTATTGAACTATATCAGTGAAATCAATTAACTGAAATCACTTTCCAGTTTTCTAACATTATTATTGCTTATATCTTGTTTTTGTTTTTCTGCAAAGCCCAGCAATAAGGAGGAGTTCAACTTTCCCACATTTCTAAAGCTTTCCTCGGTAGGATGAATACACTAGGCAAGGATCTGTTCTAATTGTATTAGCACTCACCATTTGGGACTTTCACTTTGCTGATCAAATCTGTAATTACTGCCTCAGTCATGCCGTACAGGTTTGACTTTAGAGATTCTTTCACAGTATTCCAAGAAGTTTTTATTTATTTATTTACTTATTTATCTGTATTTAGGACAGGGTCTATAGGGTATACTGGGTCTCACTCACTGTGATTCTCCTGTTTTCAGCCTCCCAAATGCTGGGATTATAGGTGGGTGCCACCACGCTCAGTCTCAATCACCAACTCAGTGCGCCCCAGGGGTGGGGTTGGCACAGCAGGGAGTGGATCGAAACCCAGCTGCTGTGCTCTGCCTAAGCAGGGGCTGTAGTCTGCTGAACTATCAGGCTGGCCCTTTCCAGGGATTTTTTAATTCATGCCCAGTGTTATTTTGTATAAGAAGGGGAAATATTTCTAGTGTTTACCTATCTTTGAACTCTACTATTTTAGCTTCAAACGTAGCAGATACTCCAGGATCAAAATCATCTTCACTTGTATTATTATAAACTTTGATACTAGTATAATAGCTTTCAATGTTAATTTAACATTTTTGTTCTTCTAGGTTACATTTTTGCATTATTGGTTTTTCCTAGTAGCTGAGAGACATACATTTATTTTATTTGTTCATTATCTAATTACCATAATGCTGGACCTTCTTTCATATTTTTATACAGGTAATTTCCATGTCTTTACAGTGGGTGTAAATGTACTTACGTTTTTCTTGCATTAATAAGTGCTAATTTGTAAATTAATTTTCAAAAATTTCTTAGATATTGACTTCATACAAGCACTATTGATATGCTATTTCCTTGTAGCTTTATGCATGCTGAATTGGTTACATAAAGGTGCTTTATTCTGTTTTCTGTTTTGATTTGTTTTGTTTTTTGAAGTTCTCTATATTTGGTCTCATAAACTAGACTTGGTGACTTACTTCCTCCTATTTTGAGCCGTACTCTTTCTCTGCTCCCAGGGCTGGATTTTATCTCTGTGTTTACTCCCATGTGACTATCTAGAGTCAAGTGCTGGCTAAGACTCAAGCCCTTTCACCAGTTTCTACTTCCTTTTTTGGCCATGTACTGACTACTCAAACTCTTGGAAAATGGGCTGTTAGTGTGGTCTCTGTTAAGATGTATAAAAGGAAAGTTATTTTGCACTAGATTATTTCCATTTTTATATGCACAACCATTTGTTCTTGATCCTGACTGTATCTTTGGATTTCTATGTAGACAAAACCAGTTGAATGAAAAATCATACTCTATGGTTCATTTTACCCATAATTCAGTATAATAGAATAAGTTTCTCATTTTTTTCATTAATTATCAATGATTTATCCCAGGGTGTTTGCAACCTAATTTCTCTGTAATGATACAACCAATTTATAATTCTATGATTGTTTTGAAGTAAATTATATGGCTGCCCTTGACAATGTTTTTTACCAGGTCTGTGAACTGAGAGACTGTACTCTCAATACATAGAATGAATAAAATTTGTAGGTTGGATTTGAGAGCCCTAATTCAGATTAGGATTCTTTACCACATATTAAATAAGAGCTTTAGAAGAAATCTGATTTCTTCTTTCATTTTTTGATTGCCAGATCATTTCTTAATTACCTCGGTTTTCTGAGGTGGCCATTTATCATCAGATTGGCCTCAGCTTTTGTCCCACTTGAGATGCTCATGGCCACACTCACGGGACAAGTCTCCTCCTCTGAATCCTTAAGCACAGCACCTTTCCCACCTCTGACTGCTGGCTGGTCTGCCTTTATTCTGTCAGATGCTGTCATTTCAGTCCTTACCACCTTCTTTTTAGCAGATAACTATAGCATGAAAGAGAGTAATAGAAATAAAAAAGCTTTTTCACGGAGCATGTTCTCTAACACTAAGCAGTACTTTCTTCACAGAAAAGAGCTGAACTATATCAGGAAATAGAGACTTTATCACTGACCACTGACTTCTCTGGAAAGTCCATGAAAAACTAATTACATGTAAAGTGGAATTACTAGGATGGAGGAAAGACAAGATACAATTTAGGAGAAAAAGTGAACTTGTGTGTTGCTTTGAATATTTGGTTGGCATAAATACTATGTGTCTGTTCATGCATGTGAATAATCCTTTTAAAAATCTAAGCATTTTAGTGAATTGAATTTGTAATCAATGCTTCTCACTTGATCTAGCAAAACTCTCTCAAATGATGCTTGAAGTTTCTTCCCTTTTACATTCTATAGGTAATCAATGAGAATATTTTTTGTGTCTTCAGAATCCCCTTGGATGTCTGTAGGTACTTTCTCAGACCTTCGATTCCTCTACTTCCCCAGGGTATTATCTTGAGATTTTCAGTTGTATTCCGCTGAGAGTTATGATCTATAGCTTATCAGCAAAAGACAACCTGGGTACATTTAGTCTGTGTATGTAGGATCTCTCACCTTTAGGGAGCCCAGAGTGTTAGGAGATGGGCAGCATGTGGTCCGTCATGCACACTCCGCTCTGAAACAAAAAACAAGATCAAGAAGAACATATTGGCAGGTAAGTAAACATGGTGAACTCCCACCTAGTCCTGGGACCTCTGCCTGGCAAGATAGAAATATTACCTGGAATCAGGGAAGATTACAAGTTCTTTTTATCTTTTTCTAAAATCATCATCAGGGGCCCAGGGAGATAGTTCAGTAGAATGTCTTGCCCAACAAGTGCAAGGTCCTGAGTTCAATCCCCAGTACTGGAAAAAATAATATAAAATAAAATTTAAAAATTAAAAAATAAAATCATCATCAGATAGTTACATGGCTGCTTGGTTTATTTAATTGTCATTTTTCCAATATTCCCTCTAAAATACTACAAGTAAACATGCAGCTTGAAAGCAACCAGGACTCGTGTCATCCTCTACTTTTCACCTGTATTTTCTCCTATTCTTGGAATTCATACTCTAAAATCTTGACTTTTTTGTGCATCTGTGCATATGTTTACTTACCTGCCAATTTGTTCTTATCAGTTTTGACTTTTGTTTTGTTTGTTTGGTTGGTTTTATTGTTGTTTGGTGGTACCAGGGATCTAACTCAGGACCTTGCGCTTGTCAGGCAAGCACTTATTCCACTGAGCTATCTCCCCAGCCTCTTCTTGATTTTGTTGATATTTTTCTCCCCAAAAATAGCAACTTTACATAAGTGGAATTTTTTGTCTTCTATGTACTTTTTGTATCTCTGGTGCCCAGAATGAAGCTTGACACACAACCAGTGTGTAATTTGTATGTTGGATGGATAAGCAAATAAGGAAAAAAACTACAAATCTGTAGTTAGAAAAAAATCAATAATAACCATGACTACTCTGCATGAACATTAGAAATAACCCAAAACTTTTACAAAACTTATGCTCAAGGCAATCAGATGAAGATCATATTCATAAATCATGAGAATATGTGAAGGCTATTTAAAATAGAACAAAACACAAAACTATGAACAGCATATTTTCTGGTATTTATACATAGTAGCACTGTCCCATTATTCATTACTCCTTAACTCCTAGCTCTGTGAACAGTGCCTCTCATGCCGCAATTTCTTTTTGCAAACAGAATTTACTCTTGCTCTTCACCTTGCTGTCAGTACTTTGATTAGCTGACATGGTTAAAAGACTTTCAGCTTTCCTCTCCTCTGATAAGCTGCATAACCTCTGCCACCTCTGGGATCCTCAATCATCAGCAAACAGACAAATCTCAAGAGCAGCAGGTGTAGGGGCTGTAGTTTTGGAGCAAAGCTTTGTATTTCCCTACAAAGGACCACCTATTGAAGAGTCCATAAGAAAAAGGAGAAGTCTAACCCAGCCCAAGAAATAGGTTTGTGCAATAAACAAACCCAAGAGAAATATTTATTTTTTATTTTTTATTTTTTCATTTTTATTTTTTTGGTGGAACCAGGGATTGAACTCAGGTCCTTGCACTTGTCAGGCAAGCACTTATTCCACTAAGTCATCTCCCCAGTTCCAAGAAATATTTTATTGTTGTATATATTGTCTGCCATATCTTTGAGAAAAATCATAACTTTGTGGAAATTCAATTTTATCCTATTTTAAATGCTTTTGTTGAATGCTTACTAAGCATAGCGTCATATGTGCTACATTATAAGCTTATGTGAGATTGCTTAAAATGTTCAAACTATTTTTACATGTTTTTATATCCTTATGTAAATTATATATTTCTAAAGTGACATAGACTTGTTATGTATCTAATATGATTTCTTAACACAATAATTGATATATTTGTAACTGAGAAGGGAAAAGTGATCTTTGAAGGCTACAATTTTCTTTTTAAATGCATTTGATTGGTACTGGATCTCACTACTCCGACTCATAGTGATCCTCCTGTTTTTAGCCTGTCCAGCGCTGTGATTACAGGCATGTGCCACTAGGACTCCAGCCAGCTCAGCCTGCTCTGGGGGCAGGGCTGGCACTGCATATGGTGCCAGGGATAGAATCACCATCCCTAAACTTGCCTAAGCAGGCACTTTAGTCCGTTGAATTATCCCACGCGCCCCTAGATCTTTTTTTTTTCTTCATTTAGAGCTAAGCTGCTTGTCCAGTGTTTCTCATGCCAGTAGCTGAAACGTCATCCCCACCTCTCTTCAGGTTACGTTAGTGGGCAGAACAATGCAGATGCTAGCTCTAGAGGGTCAGAGTCCAGGTTCTTTTCCACAAAAGATAAAGGAAGAAATTAAGAAAGGAGGTGAAATGATGTACCCAAGTGTAGGAGTTCTGCTGTGTCAGGTACTCCCAGTCCCCTCTTCTTTACCATGCTTGCTTTTATACAACTAAATGACCTGAGATTGTGGCAGGAAGAAATGAAAAGCCCTGAAGTCTCCTGCAGTTGGCTTTGAAAACAGCCTCTTATTTTTTATACCAGTTCACCCATATTCTTTGGCAACCCGTGGTACGGAACCATGTGATGTGACAACATGTGCTCTTAATTCTATTGAATATTTTGCTAAAGTATAATATTGAAAATAACATTTAGATGTCATGAAAAATTCAGTTTATTTATTCAACAAATTTTGATTAAAAGTTTAATATTCAGGAGAAGCTAATCTTCTGGTTTTATGAGAAAAAATGATAAGAAAAGACTATAGAGTTATTCTTATGAAGTCTGTTATTTATAAGGCTAAGAGATATTGATTAAATAAGTATGGCAACAGAAATATAAATAAAACAGTCAAGTGTTATGAAAAATCCTAAAACATACTCTGAGTATATTAACAGACAAGTTGAGATAAATTGTCATACATGAAGAACATCTTTGAAAACAAATATTTCTTTATATACTTTTTGAATTATTTGTTTAAAGAGAATGCAAAATGATAAAAAAAAAATAGAAATTCTGTAATTCCAGTGCATGAGAGACTGAAAACAGGAGGATAACTACAAATCTGATCTGTATAGTGAGACCCTGTAGACCCTCTACTAAATACATTAAAAAAAAAACACAAGGATTTCAAAAGTCAGAAATGTTACAGAATTTCACTATACAAAATGAAAGGAATTTGATAATGGTTGTTGTATTCTGTTAGCTTCAAATAATTAGCTTACATGATATAAATATGCAAAATTGATTTTAAAAAGTTTTAATAAATTAAAAAGAAGAAAAATCGTGCTTTAATTGCTCCTTGAAGTAGACCACCAACAATCAGTAATATAATTATTCAAGCTATTTTTAAGCTACTATGTATATATGCATAAATATATCTTTTCCTTTTACTTTTTTTCCTGTATTTTTGGAAAGCATATGCAGGGTGTTCAGGGTCTCACTATTAGATCAGGCTTGTAGTGACTCTCCTGTTTACAGCCTACCAAGAGCTGGGATTACAGGCCTGCACCACCATACCCAGTCCCAATCACCCTCTCAGTGCTCCCGGTGGGGTGCGGGGACTGGCACGACAAGCCCAGTCCCTTCCTTCTTTTGCTCTTTCCCTTCACAGTTTTTATTTCCCTTTGAACAGACCCTTTCCCTTTTACCTTATCTATTGTACCTTTTAGACTTCATTTATTCTTTCAGGTTATACTAGTGAGACAATACGATGTTCATTCATGCAGGTCTGGTTTTTTTCCATTATCAGTATAGTCTCTAGTTATATCCATTTATCTATAAAAACCTTCAAGTTTATCTTTTTCTATAGCTGAGTAGCACTCCATTGTGTAAAAATACCCATTTTTTATTCATTCCTCAGTTCATGGACATTTGGGTAATTTCCAAGATTTAGTTATGACAAGTTGCTCTGCTATAAAAATGGATGCACGTAAGTCTCTATGGTATGATGTTTTCTCTTCCTTTAGAAAAATATACATGAAGGCAATAGCTGAATTGAATGGAACTTCCAATCTTAGCCTTTTGTGGAATCTCCAAACGTATTCCATAATGGTGTAATAGACTACACTCTCTCCAACAGAGGAGAAGGGTTCCTTTTCCCCACAGCCCCTCCAGTATTTGTTATTGGTTGACTTCTTGGTGATAACCATTCTTTCTGTGGTAAAATGGAATCTCAATGTTGTTTTAATTTGCATCTTTTCAATGACGAATGATGTTGAACATTATTCCATATATTTATTTGCCATTTGTATTTCTTCATATGTGATGTATGAATTGATCTCAGATGCCCATTTTTGGATTTGGTTTTTTGAATTTGGGAAACTTAATTTTTTTAACTCTATATGTTGCAGATAGAACATCTATCTGTTGTCAGAAAGACAATCAACCATAATTTTTTTCAACTTTGTACATTTTCTTTTTATTTATTGGTCATTTGATGTGCAGAAATTTTTCAAAGAGATGAGATTCCAATTGTTGATTCTTTACAGTATTTCCCAATAAGGTTTGGTTTTTATTAATGAACTTTCTACCTACCCCTATGTCTTTAATTTTCTACCTGCTTTCTCCTCTAGAAGATTTCATGTGTCAGTTTTAATATTTAAATCTTTGATTGAGTTTGACTGTAGTATTTTTGCATGGTGATAAGCATGGGTCTAATTTTAGTCTTCAGCATGTGGAAAGCCAGTTTTTTCAGCACCAATTATTAAAGAGGCTATCTTTTTTTCTAGAGAACTCATTTAGCCTCATTTTCTTTTCCTTTTTTTGTTTTTTTGGAATGAGGGATTGAACTCAGGCCCTTGCACTTGCCATGCAAGCCCTTATTGTACTGAGCTACCCCCTTGCCTCAAGCCTCATTTTCAAAGATAAGGTGGATGCGTGTGTTTATAGTTGTGTATGCAACTGCTAATCTGTTCCATTGATCCTCGGGTATGTTTTTTGGCCAGTACTATGGTGATTTTTTAAAATATTGAGGTTAATTATGGATTAATCTGGTCAAAGGAAATTCAAGAGATAATGACACAATTGATTTGAGGAACTAGGAATGGCACGTTGAAGCTCTAACAACTTGAAGCAGCACTAGCTTTTAAGTTCAAATGCTGTTACTAATTTAATTTGAGTAGACTGTGCAGAGAAGAATAGAGATGGGCACCACACAGAAAATCCCCTTACAGTGTTGACCACAGCAAGAGAACTTTGTGAGGATTTTGGGTTTTATCTTAAAGTAATATAAAGGGGCCTGGGAGATGGCTCAGTGGAATAAGCGCTTCCCTGGCAAGCACAAGGGTCTGAGTTCAATTCGCAGTTCTGACAAAAAAAAAAAAAAAAAAAAAAAAAAAAAAAAAAAAAAAAAAAAAAAGAACTTAAAGTAATATAAAAACATTAAAAGCCTTCTAGTAGAAGAAAAATATAATTGACCCTGAAAGTAAGTGATAAACTGGCTTTAGTGTGAAGATATTAATATAGGTGTATGTATAGAAGGATTTTATAGTGGTGTCCGTACTCTATAAGTTAAAATGCAGTTATACAATGTAAGATAAGTGGGTCTATGATATTCACATGACTATTCTCCTATTTATTTTACACAATCTTGGATGGAAGTAGAAAAATATTTCAAGATTGACCATAAAAGAAGGGATAATGAGCAAACCACCAAACTGAAATCATTGGAAAATGACTCAAAATCTGCTTTGATTCAAAATCATGTATTTAATTCCATATGTTGTTCATGTATTACTAATAAATCAATAACAGTTACTTCTCATAATTTAGTGACTATGTTAGATTGCAAATCAAATTTGTATTATTGAATTTTGGCTAGTATATAAGACTTAAGATATTGAAGACAATGAAATCTATGGGTGGAGAATGTACAGAAAAATTATTATATTTGTTCTGTTACTATGAAATGTTCAGTAATTTTAAAATAAAAATTTTGTTGAATAGCATTTATCATAAAAATGTGAAGTAAATGGAATTCTTTTGCATTACAAATGAAACAATCAGCTGAATGAAGAGACAATGCATTGAATGGGTATATATACTTAGCAACTATTCTTCTGACAAAGGATACATATTTAGGATGCATAAAAAGTTTAAAAAACAAAATCTTATACAATAATGAGCCCAACAAGAAAGTAGGCGAATAAACTGAAGAGATGTTTCTCAAAAGAAAAAAAGATTCAGATGGTCAAAAGGTGGATGAAAAAATGCTCAATTTACAATAAGAGAATTACAAATTAAGACTGCATCCCAGTCAGAACAGCTATCTTGAAGAATATATATATAATTATACATATATATGATATTATATATAATATATATTGAAGAATGAATATATATTGCAGAATATATATATTCTTTTATATATAATATTATATATATATATATATATATATATATATATATATATATGCCTGGCCATACAGCTCAGTGACTAAAGCACCTGCTTAGGTAGACGCTGCACCCAGGGCTTGATCCCCGGCCTGACATGCTGGTCCCACACCCAGGGCATGCTGAGATGGTGATTGAGACTGGGAATGGCGGCACATGCCTGTAATCCTAGCACTTGAGAGGCTGAACTCTCTTAGTGTAGGAGGATCTCTACAAGTTCAATGTATTAAATACATTACAATAATAATAACAATAATATTTAATGGTAATGATGTGGTTATGATGCATGGAAAGATAAACCTCCTTCATTGTTTGTGGGAATATAAACTAGCACAAGCACCATGGATATCAGCGTGGAGAGGCCTCAAAAGGCTGAATGGAGAGATATCATTTTAATATATTGTGACACTCTTAAGCATATTCCTAAAAGAATGAAGAACTTCACACTATGGTGGTTCATACATGCCTATGTTTACATGTGTGTGAAAATGGAAGAAACTGAAAACAGAGAGACACAAAAAATGTCATGTGTCAAGTCTCTCAAATGAGAAATTTAGTCATAAAAGAAAGAGGACTGATGAGATAGCCTGGCGGTCTAAGTGCCTGCCTGGCAAGCACAAGGATCCAGGTTTGATCCCTGGTATAACCTGATATGCCGGCCCTGGAACATCCAGGCACACCACTATCTCCCCAAAACTGTATGTGGAGGCACACTCTGCAATCCCAGAACTGGGAGACTGAGACAGGCAGATCATGACAAGTCCAACCTGCATAGTGAGACTCTGTATCAAACAAATAAATCAAAAATTTTCAGGAAGGAAGGGAGGGGGGAGAGAAAGAGAGGGAGGAAGGGAAGAGAGAGAGAGAGAGAGAGAGAGAGAGAGAGAGAGAGAGAGAGAGAGAAAGGAAAGAAAAAAACAAAGAAAGAAAGAAAAAGGTGGGAGGACAAGAAAACAAGACATAGATTTCTGAAGTGGGGTAGGGGAAAAGCAGCGAGGGACAGGAAAAGGGCAATGGGATTGACAGTGGTCAGAGTGTGTCAAAGCTCCCACAGTAAAGTATCTTCACATAATCATAGCATGTACTAGCAAAAAATAAATAAAATGGAAGCAGTGGTTTGAATAAGGAAAATCGCTGACTCTCATGGCATCTTCACTGTAGGACACAAAAGCAAACTACATAAACGGACTGTCACCTGGGCAAGGCGCAGCACACCTGGAACCTCAGCTTTCTGGGAAGCACTGCCAGCAGGGAGACCAAATGTTTTAATGCAATGTAGTAAGACCCTTCACCCAAAATACAAATAAGTAAACATGAGTTAGATATGTAACATAATGTGAAGGTACTGGGCTAAATTAAGTCTTAAGACTACCCCTTCTCCCTCTAAGAATGAAAGGCAAGGTTTTTTTTGAAGAATTAAAATATTTATGTGCATAACAACATTCTGCTCATGAAATTTTATGTAGTTTTCCTGTAGTTATAAACAGTAGAATGAACTATAAGCTTTAGATATTTCATGATGCATTCAACCTCAAACAAAAGTTATGAGAAAAGAAATATTAATTGTGTACCAACATTACAGAAAAAAATCTTTTGGAAAATGTCCTAACAACTACTTCTAAATAAGACAGATAGCTTTTTATTATAAATTTTTAAGTAGCAATATGAAAAAATCATTATTCTTCACAACTCATTCAAAAATATCTATCATGCAACAAGATCAATGAGGCAAGCTCTCTAGAGCTAAAACTTAACTGCATGAATTCATATTTTTCACCACATGTTTGAAGAATTTAAAGAAAAATTGGTGATTTTTAATGAAGGTTTTAAAAAGAGCCAGCTGTGCAGCATGTTTGATAATTTATCACAAAAAAGTTACAAGCATACTCAGCACATAACTAGACAAAGTAAAAGTAGTTGCATATGAACAAAAGTAGAAGAAAAGTGAATATTCCTTATAAAACAGGAATTATTTTGCTACTACTTACATATTTTCCTACTACATCTAAGTGACAATGCTGGAAATAATTATTTAAAGATAAATTAAAAATCTTCTGTTCAATACTTACTATTCTTCATAAGACTATCCTTTCAGTCTGCCCAAAATATTGTACTTCACCTTCTTCCATGGAATTGTCTCAATGAACAGGTTCTAATAGTTCTCAAAAGTACCCTCTGAATCTTCCTTTCTTCTTTTCATATATTTTTAACACAGGAATAGTGTGCAAGTCTTGATTGCTATCATATACATTGCTACTAGAATTAGAATTTTTCTCTATAATCCCATCTCCATATGGTATCTTAATAATTTTTATATAATTAAATGTGATATAATGCACTATGACACATACACAATCAAAGTAAAACTATCTGGCCAACGTAAGAAAAATACAGTATGTATCAAATGCTTCCCTTGTCCTCTGTCTATGTAAAACATCTGTGTTACTGCTCGGATTCTGATGATTATAGGCAAAATCTCTCTATTCTGAAACTCAATGTAAGGAGAATTCTCTGTACCATTCCCTATCTCACTTGTTTTGATGGTATTAAGTAGATGAAGCACATCATTGTTTCTACGTGTAGCAGTTCTTCATTCTTCTGCAGTATTCCATCTCGGTTGCAAATGGTCACGCAGGTGTATTTCAGTTTGATAATGGCATGAATTAAGATGCTATGATCTTTCTTTTACACACTTTGTAGATTGATAGTCATTTCTTTTACAATCTTCTGTATGTAACAGTAGAATTAGTAGGGAAATTTATAGAACAAATTTGTCTTGAATAGGTAATACAAAATGTTTTGCAAAATTGTACACTCATTTGCATTCTCATCAGGCAAATAAGAGAGTTCTGATTGATTGCCGACTACATCAAATTTAATACTTGTTACACTTATATAGTTCACTGTGGCTTTGCTTACTGTAGCCAGTTATGATGTAAGACCATTTCTCTAGTGCTTCTACAAACATATTGAGATTTCCATAATGTCTTTTTTTTTTTTTTCAGTACCAGGGTTTAAACTCAGGACCCCACACTTTCCAGGCAAGCATTTATTCTACTGAGCTATTCCTCCGGCCCTACATAATGTTGAATTAATATCTTATTCTTTCTCCACAAAATATTTATTTCTTTAATTGTTTTTCTTGTACTTTAAGGAAGGGTCTATAGGGTATTCAGGGTCTCACAACTAAATCGGACTCATACTGATTCTTTTGTTTACAGCCTCCAAAGTGCTGGGATTACAGCACCACCAAGCCCAGTCTCAATCGCAGTCTCAGCGCTCCCCGGGGGCGGGGCCGGGACAGGGTCAGCATGGTAGTCCCAGGGATTGAATCCCTGATCCCTGCACCTGCTTGCAGGGTCTTTAATCTGCTGAACTATTTGGTTGGCCCTCATAAAATATTTATTTGAACCATTCCCACAATTTGTGAGTATATTTGTTTTCAGGTGAAACATAATGACATAAGTCTCATGAATTATCTGGTCCCAAAAATATGAGTATTTTTCAGGACTCTATTTTCTTTCATTAGTCTTTTTTTTGTCTTGTGAATATATTACATTTTTTGAAAACGTAGCGGCATTTTAATTCTCTGCCTCATTTTAAGATAATTAACCATGTAAACTAAATAATTTTTAAAGTTACAGTAAAGTATAAATACTCTACTTTTTGAGTATTAAAATTGCTCACACATATTAGTGGCAATAATTAATAAATAATAATGTACCATGTCCTTATGTGTGTATATAGTACTTCACACATATCCACTCTCGCTTCTACCTGCAGCTGCTCCACATCAATCTTGCAAAAAATGTCCGTGAACACCTTACCCTAAAAGACAGACTCTCTTCTACTACTTGCAGGTCTTATTAAGTCAACGTGTGTGTGTGTGTGTGTGTGTGTGTGTGTGTGTGTGTGTGTGTGTATGTTTATGCATTTAATTTCTATATATGAAGAAAATATGTTACTTATCTTTCTGTGACTGGTTTATTTTGCTCTGGTATAGCTATGAGAAAGAGGAATTAAATTCCATCATATGTTTTCTTTCTTCATATATTAAGATAGCATAACTTATTTAAAAATAAGTGTACTGGGGCTGAGAGATAGCTCTGTAGAATAAGTGTCTGCCTGGTAAGTGCAAGGTCCTGAGTTCAATACCCAGTACCAAAAAAAAAAAATGACAATAAATATAAGTGTACTACATTGTATTAAGTGGTTTTTGAAACACTAATCCAATCTTAAATCTTGATATGCAACATATTAGGTAATTTAGATGTCCAGTTTTACTTTGTCCTATGTTCCCCAAGGACTTTTGCATCAGTTCTTGTCAAACATATATTTAGTATTTCCTTTTTATTCAGACCTGTTGAGGTTTGAGAATTGTATTTACAGTGAAATTTAAGAGACCCAGAAATTGTTTTCTTTTTGATTATTTTAATAGTTGATAGAATATATTAGCAATTTATCAGGACTTTAAGATTTATCAGTGAAGAGAAACTTAATCAAATTCAAAACTTTATTTAACTTGATCAAAACATATAAGACTATTCAGAGTTACGTTTTCAAAAAGTATCTGTTCAAGAAAGTTGTGATTTTTAAAGAATTGGGACATCTTTGAAATGTAATTGAATTGTTAGAGTCAGCCAAAAGGCTGAGCAGATTAAAGGACCTGCAAACAGGTGCAGAGCCCGAAGGGCCGATCCCAGGGCATGTTCAAATGGCAATTGAGATTGGACTTGGTGGCACATGCCTGTAATCCTAGCTCTTGGGAGACTGTAAACAGGTGGATCACTATGAGCCAATCTAGTAGTGAGACCCTGACCACCCTGTAGACCCTTCCCTGAAGTACAAAAATAAAATAAAACAAAATAAAAAATAAATTGAATTTTTGAGGATGCATCCCATATTTTCCAATATTGTTATTAGGGTCTATTTCTGATTTTACTGTAATTGAAGTAATGTAGGATATAAAGTGATGTTTATGATACCATTCCTGTTACCACACGTCATGCCAGAATTGGAACACTGGGAGCATCATGCCAGCCACTGAACCTGGGCGTGGTAGTGCACATCTGTAATCCCAGCACAGGAGATGGTGAGACAGGAGTATCACTGAGATGTGTAGCAAGACCCTACCAAATCAATCGATCAATCAATCAATCAATTCATTAATTTTTAAAATAAGAAATGTTGTTATTTGTCACACAAGGAGTTAAATTTGGCATTAGTAAGCAAAGAAACATTAAGTAGCTTACAGGGTCTGCAATGATGACTAGAGGAATAATAGTATTCAGTCATCTTGGGTTCCTGATTAATGAAGGCTAGGGCAGGAACTGTGGATCACAATATGGTCAAAAGTATCATGAGCTCTCCATGTGAGTTTTATCTATATGTCATAACTACAATTATAATAATTTGAAAGAAAAAGGAGTAGCTAGGCAACAGAATGATCCTTGATATTAATTAACTGGGGAGAGGCATATCAAGGACACAACAAGTGCAGGATTCCCTAAAGTAAAATGCAAAGTATAATTCCAGGTAGAATTAGACTCCAATACCATCAAGTTATGAGATATTCTATTTTCTGGGTTTATATTATAAGCAATATTATCAATGAGGAGACTGCTGCCTTAAATAAATTATACATTATATGTAGACCATCTTTTAAAGGCATCCATTGATTGGAATATAAGAATGTTGGATTCTAGAAGGTTCTTGACAGAGATAGAGGAGCCTGAGACCCCAGAAGTACTAATAAAGACTGGTGGTGGGCCCCTTCAGTATAGCTGGCCCCAGTGAAAATACGATTCTTTGGAGATGAAAAGGAACACAGTATGAGTCATTAGTGACAAAGGAGATCAAACAGAAATAAACATCTTCAGTCAAAAAGTACCATTTTTGAAAGAGTAAATACCAGCCTAGGAAATACATAGTGGCCATGAAACCTGCAACAGTCCCTTAAAGGACCAGGAGGGATAGCAAGCCTCCACCAGAAAAAGAGGCATTGATGGAAAAAAGGAGGCTTAAGGTCTCCTCAGAAGACTGTATCAAGAGCAGATGTGTAAGTATATGTGCCCGGTATATCCTGCTATTACTCTGGGTATACAGCTGCACAGAAGTGAATAAAGAGAGAGACTTTTTACTTTCTAGTATTACAATTTTAGAATATTTGTTCCATCATGGCCAGGAAGAGATTTTCTGGGGTGAAAGGCACACAAGTGCTCTGCTGTGTTTGCTCAGCTCTTGCACTGAGTTGCTGAAATGCCCTCAAGGTGCATCCTAATGATCGTGATGTAGAGGGAGATGGATCCATTCACCTCCTCTTGATTCTTATTATTTGATGCAGTTGAAGCATCATCTAATGCAGCTCAGGACTGGCACTTTTCCTTTCTTGGAGCCAAATGGAATGGACGAACAGGCTTCTTGCTATGCCAAAGAGGGCATGAGGGTGATGAAGCTGAGGCATTGCCCCTTCATTAGGCTGGCAATTCTGTGGGGCTTATCCATTGTGGACTAAACAATGGATAATGATAAAGGAATAATAGCTTTTCCCTGTCCTGTGTGGGAAGAAAATGCTTCTCAATTTTGGTGAAACCTCCTAAATCACAATTTTAAAATTTAAAATAAATAGTTCTTCAGATATGTGTTCATGTAGAGTGAACATCTATCTCCCTTACATACACCCCCTTTTGTTTCAATAATTGTATGTTAAGGGTCCATTGTCTTTTTCTACCATTGCTTCACCTGTTGGGTTACAAAATCAAACTGTGGTATATTTAACACATCATAGCTCAAAAAAAGTCTGAAGAGAATTGGAAATAAGGCAGGACTATAATCAGTCTTAATTTGTAAAGACAATCTCATTACAGAAAAACATGACAGCAAATGGAATTTAATGTGTTTTCCAATATACTTCTCTGCAAATTGGTATTTATATAAATATATTTATGTGCATCAAAGTGGTTGTGATGATGAGTCCATAGAACGAGAGAGTCTTGAGCAACATAAAATGATACATCCTGGTGTCTGATCAATAATTGCATGTGTGTAAGCATGTGGAGAAAAATTTTGTCACTAATGTAATCAATAATTGTGGTTGCAAAAATCTGTACGGTTCTCATAAGGTAAGCGAAACCAACTGTCTGGGGGATGGTGTAGAGGACTGTTATTTGCAATATACCATGATTGTCCTAGAAGCTTCATTCCTGTACAATGATACATCATTATAAAGCATTAGAGAAGAAATTTGAAATCAAGGTCAATATAACACATTAGCTCATAATGGTATAATTATATTGACGTGAAAATTTTATCCAAATTTTTGATTTTTCATGTCTGTTATTTGTAAGAATGTGTCTGTCTATATATGTACTTTATGTATCGTTGTTTGAAATACAACATGTTGGAAAATCCTTAAGTGTTTTAGACATACACCTTAATAAAATATTTATGTCTTCTCATGTAAGATTGGTTTATACATTTATCATAAATAGTTGGAAAACAAGAAAAGGACAGGCATAATTTTGGCTTAGAAGTTTGTCATCATAGATAATAATTTCAGTCATAGAGTTGCTAATATAACAAGATGATTTTTTCTATCTTTGAAAACCTTTGTACATTTGAGAGATAGAAATAGTTTTAACCTGGGGAGGAGAAACTGGTGACAGTTGGGGCCATTGTGCCTTTGTCTCCTTTGACTATCAAGGATCTTTTAGGAAAAAGTACTTAGAGCTTAATTAAACCAATAAGGAAACACATACAATTCTTTCTAATGATACTTTTCTACATGACTAATTACAACATAATTGTTTATTCATTTGTGGATTTTAAAATTATATCATGTCTGCTTATTTCAAACATAATCATTATTAAGTTTTCTTTTTTTCCCATAATTTTATTGAGAAACAAATAGCAATGTGACAGTTTCAAATCAAACTGGTATGACAGTTTCAATAATTAATACATTGCATACTCTCTTCCTAGTGGTTGTTTGCTGTACAAGATGCAGGCATGATATCCTACTTACAAACACTATTAAAACAAATCCCTCTATTCATTAAGAGAATGTAACTATCTATTCTAACCATTTTGAATACACAGATACAAAATTGAAAATCATCTGTATCCCCTTTTTCATTTAGGTCCTTCATTTGAATATTATCGGTGTGTTAACTCTGCAAAATTTTCTAAAAGAGTCCAGTAGTCCATAATAGTATTGGGTCTTCCTCTTGACTGGCAGTGTCAGAAATTGTTGACCTGAATCCCCTATAGCTCAACATAACACCATAGCTTTACTTCTTATACTTCATTTTTATGCTTTTCTTGGTTAAGAACAAGATAAAGAAAGACCTATGCAATAAGAGTTGTAGCTTTTGGGTCTGATAAGGTCAGTGAAATCCCCTCAGGATTTATGCTGAGATCCTGTACCTCAGATTGTAGAACCTTTGTCAGTGTCAGCCTTGTGGATGAGTCACAGCCATTGCTTGGCCAATGTGCTCTCTATGAAAGCCTGAGAGAATGTTTTCTCTCCATGTGACTCTCCTTAGGCACACTCTCCATCATCGATCAATTTCCTCTTTGGCCCCATAATCTCCTTGATCAGAAAATTTGGGACACTACTGAGTTACATGACGTTACAGTACAAGTTCTCATATGTCCTGAGTCTTAAATGACCTTGGAAGGCTAGGGCCAAAATGTTGACTTTCACTGTGGCCCTCCTTTTTCTCTAATTTTGGTCTGCAAACTTCAGTTGTTAACCCTCCAGAAGAGAAGCTTATTGTTACTACCATACAACCTAGGCTGTTAAACTTAACCTCACTATCTGTCTGAGTATCAAACATTTTAGGCATAACATGGAACATGTATTTTTCATCAAGCATTGATATGCTAAACTTTAAGTCCCTACAGCATATGATGAAAAAACATTTAAAAATTAAAATATATTTTTAAAATAGCCATAAAGCATTATATAATTCTTATGCTTACACATAAGTGCAGAAGTATAACCATTTACAACTTTGTAGCAGGAGAGCCCTGCAATATTCCTTTTCCTGTCTCCTGCCTTCATTCACCACCCCCTTCTTTTTGAAAAATCATCTACCCAAGAGACAGCATGGCACAAACTGGCATGTGATGACAAGCAGCCCATATTCAGAACACCAGAATGACAGGCACTCCAAACATGAAACTACTATTACAAATTACCATCTGCAGTGCAGTAGCTTAGTTCACAGGTATCAGTATATGTAGTTAGTCAGGGTGAGAATCATTCCAATTAACTGCTAGATTCAAAAATCTTCTGAAGATCCTCAGGATCATTGTCTATCCATTTTCTACATATAATAGTATTGCTTGCCAGTTTCATGTTTCCTAGTTCTTTTCTTTGCTCTCTTTTCATTGTCTAGTCTTCAAGTTCTTGCTTTCCTTTTAGTTGTATTATATCTTTCTATTTGTCTTTCTTCTTTTGAGTACTTAAACCAGGGAAAGTCTATGATATTTACACATGCGTGTCTGCTTTATTTCATGTATGAGTATATCTTCAAGTGTCATCCACTTCAATATAAAGGCTTGGAGTTTATCATTCTTTATAGCCTAGTAATACTCCATTGTATAAAAATACCGCATCTTTTTATCTGTTCCTCAGGTGATGGGCATCTTGATTGTTTCCAATATTTGGCTATCACAAATTGTGCTGCTATAAACATAGGCACACATATATCCATATGCTATGATGTTTTCATATCGTCTGGGAAGATTCCCTGTAGAGGAAAAGCTGGATTAAATGGGACTTCCAGTCCAAGTTTTCTAAGGCGTCTCCACACCGATTTCCATAATGGGTACAACAGTCTACCTTCTCACCAGCAGTGGAGAAGGGTGTCTTTCTCCACACAGACTCTCTAAAATTTGTTGTTGATTGATTTCTTTATGATAACCATTCTTTCTGGGGTGAGATGATATCTTAATGTTATTTTAATTTGCATTTTGTGGATGGTAATGTGGAGCATTTTTTCATACACTTATTTGATTCTTTAATTTCATCCTCTGAGAAGTCTGTGTCCATCTTGGATGCCCATTTCTGGACTGTGTCTTTAAATTTTGGGGCCTTAGTTTTTCTTAGTTCTTTATAAATTCTAGAGAGCATAACTTTGTTTGAGTAATTATTTGGCACGATTTTTTCCAAATTTGTGGGTTGTCTTTTCACTTTGTTGGTAATTTCTTTTGATGTGAAAAAAATTCTCCATAAGAGCATGTCCCAGTTGTTAATTCCTTCAAGTATTTCCCGTGTGATTTGATTTTTATTCATGAACTCTTTGCCAACCTCTTTGTCTTCAAGAGTGTCTCCTACTTTCTCTTCCAGGAGATTTAATGTTTCTGTTTCAATGCTTAGATATTTAATCCATTTTGACTTTAGCTTAGTGCATGGTGATATACCAGGGTCAAGTTTAAATTTTTGGCATGAAGAGAGCCAGTTTTTCCAGCACCATTTGTTAAAGAGGCTATCTTTCTTACAGTGAATATGTTTGGCTCTTTTGTCAAAGATAAGATGGCTGGGTGTTTTTAGGGGCTTCAGTCTCTTCTAATCTATTCTATTGATACTCAGGTCTATTTTTCTGCCAATAACATGCTGATTTTATCACAATAGCCCTATCGTATAATTTCAAGTCAGGAATTGTAATGTCTCCTGCTTTGTCTTTATTGTCCAGGATTGCCTTTGCTATTCTAGGTTTTTTCTGGTTCCAAATAAATTTTAAGAATGATTTCTCTAGCTCTGTGAGGTTGTTGTTGGTAGTTTGATAGGGATTGAATTAAATCTGTACAGCAATTTTGGGAGTATGGCCATCTTCACAATCTTGGCTCTTTCTATCCAGGAGCATGGAATATCTTTCCATTTTCTGAAATCTTTACATTCTCTCTCTTTTTTTTTAATAAGAGTACTGTAATTATCCTGCAAAATATTATTGACTTTTTAGTTCAGTTAATTCCAAGCTATTTCATTTTCCTCGGTGCTATTGTAAAATATATCATTTCTATTATTTCCCCTCAGTGTGGTTGTTATCTGTGTAGAGAAATGCTATTGACTTTTGGGCATTGACTTTGTATCCTGATATGCTACTGAATTTCTTTATTTTTTTGTGGTACTTGGGATTGAACTCAGGACCCTGAGCTTGCCAGGAAAGCACTTATTCTACTGAGCTATCTCCGCAGCCCACTACTGAATTTCTGTATTAATTCTAATAGCTTGTTGGTGGAGTTTTTTGGGTCTTCCAAGTAAAGTATCATATCATCTACAAATAATGATAATTTAATTTCTTCTTTAGCTATTCTTATTCCTTTTAATTATTTCTCTTGTCGAATGGCTGTAGCTAATGATACCATAACTTCATTGAGTAAGAGTGGTGAAAGAGGACATCCTTGTCTTGCACCAGATCTAAAAGTAAAAGATTTCAGTTTTTCCCCCATTTAAAATTATGTTAGCCTTTGGCTTTTCATAAATGTCTTTTACAAGATTGAAGTAAAGGCCATCTATTCCAATTTTCTGTAGAACTTTGAGCATGAATGACTGTTGGACTTTGTCAAAAGCTTTTTCTGAATCAATTGAGATGATCATGTGGTTTTTTGTTTTTGTTCTATTGATATATTGTATAACACTTATAGATTTTCAAATATTGAACCATCCTTGCATCCCTTGCAAGAATCTAACCTGGTCAAGATGTATGATCTTCTTGATGATTTGCTGTATTCTATTTGCTAGGATTTTATTGAGGATTTTGGCATCTATGTTCATGAGGGAGATCAATGCTTAGTTCTCTTTCTTAGTTGCCTCTTTCCCTGGTTTTGGTATCAGTATAATGCTTGCTTCCAGGAATGATTTTGGGAGGACTGCTTCCTTTTCAATTTCATAGAGGAATTTGAGGAGTATAGGTACTACATCTTCTGTAAATGTCTTGTAGAATTCAGCTGTGAATCCATCTGGACCTGGACATTTCTTTGTCGGTAGGTTTTTAATTACATCTCATATTTCATTGGCTCTTATTGGGCTATTGAGAGTGGTTATATCTTGTCGATTCAGTTGTGGTAATGTGTAACTTTCTAGGGATCTGTCCATTTCTTCTGTGTCTTCTATTCTGTGAGAGTTAAGATTCTCAAAATACCTATTGATAATCTTCTGAATTTACACTGGGTCTGTGGTAATTACACCCTTTTCATTCCTTATTGCTTGTATTTGAATTTTTTCTTTCCTGTTTTTGATGAGGTTAGCTAGGGACTTATCGATTTTGTTTAATCTTTCAAAGAACCAGCTTTTTGCTTTTTCAATTCTTTGAATTGTTTTCTTCGACTCAATTGAATTGATTTCTGCTCTAATCTTTATGATTTCATCCCTTCTTTGGAATCTGGGTTTGGTTTTCTCTTCCTTTTCTAGTTGTTGAAGGTGCAGCATTAGGGTGTTCATTTGTTCCCGTTCTGTTTTCCTAATGTGTGAGTTCACAGCTATGAATTTCCCTCTGAGAACTGCTTTCATCGTATTCTATAAGTTCCACTGGGTTGTGCTTGAATTTTCATTGAATTGTAGATATTGTTGAATTTCTAGTTTAATTTCATATGTGACCCATTGGTTGCTAAATAGGGTGTCATTTAATTTCCCTATATTTGGGTTTTTTTCTTGTTTCTTTTGTCTTTTATTTCCAGTTTCATTGCACTGTGGTCAGATAATATGGATGGGATTATTTCTGTTTTCTTGCATAGAGTTAAGCATGACCTATGGACCAGTATGTGGGCTATTTCAGAAAATGACCCATGTGCAGCTGAGAAAAATGTGTATTAAACTGTGTTTGGGTGGAACATTCTGTTTATATCCACCAAGTCCATTTGTTTCAATCTTTGGTTCTGTTTTGTTATTTCTTTGCTAATGTTTTTGTCTGGTTGACCTATTTTTTTGAGATAAGAGAGTGTCAAAGTCTCCTGTTATGATTGTGGTATTGGATATTAGATTTTTCATGTCCATTAAGATTTTCTTTATATAGTTGGGTGTTCCCGTGTTTGGTGCATACATATTTATGAGTGTTACCTTTTCCCCCTGAATTTTTTTCCCCTAAACATTATATAGTGGCCTTCCTCATTTCATTGATCATTCTTGCTTTGAAGTTGAGACTGTGAGAATAGGATTGCTACCCCTGCTTTTTTCTGAGGTTCTGGGGTGTGTAGTATTGTTTTCCATCCTTTGACTTTCAGCCTATGTATGTCTTCATGAGTTAAATGTGTTTCTTGTATAGAGCATATTTTTGGATTTTTTTCCCTAATCCATTGTGCCAGTCTACTTCTCTTAATTGGTGAATTCAGTCCATTTTCACTGATGGTTATAATCGAGATGTATTGATTTATCATTTACATGTTAATTAACTGTTGTCCTTTACTCCTTTTCTCCTGTGTTTAATTGTTTACCCTATTTAGTTGGTTGCATCTGATCTCATTCATGGCGTTCTGGTCATGTTGGTCTCTCTCTAGAACATCTTTCAGGCACCTGCATAGGGATGGCTTTGTCATCATTAAATTCTTTAGTTGTTCTTTGTCATGGAAGTATTTCACTTCTCCATCGAACTTGAAAGAGGTTTTTGCAGGGTATAGTAGTGGGGTCTGAATTTTTTTTCATAGAGTACTTGAAGTACTCTGTTCCATGCTCTTCTTGCGTTCATGGTTTGTGAAGAGAAGTCAGCCATAATTCTAATGGCTTTTCCTTTGAATGTGGTCTGCTTCTTATCTCTAGCAGCTTTCAGTATATTATTCTTGAGGTGAATTTCTGGGCTCTTGACTATTACATGTCTCTGTGTGTTTTTCATTGGATTGAGGTTACTTGGCGTTCTGTATGCTTCAGTTACCTGAATGTCAGATATTTTTTTCATATTTGGGAAGTTTTCTGCTATTACTTCTGCCCATATTTTTTTAAATACCTTTGTGTTGACTCCTTTCTCACTGATACCTATTAGTCTCACTTTGTTCATCTTTCCATCATCTTGCAAATGATGGATTTCTTTTTCCTACATCCTAGTTTTTTTAAGAGTTCTTTTCTTACCTTTTCACTAGCTGCACCAGCATCTTCAAGATCTGAAACTCTGTCTTCACTTTCACTTAAATGGTTTTCAAGCTTGAGATTGAGATTTTAAGTTCCTCTGTATCTCTTTGATTCTGCTTCATGCGATCTATTTCTTTCCTATATTGCTCATTCAAGGAATCCATCATTTTTCTAATCTCCTCTATTTTTTATTAATATCTTCTTTAGAAACAGTTATTAATTCTTTTGCTGCAGTGTTTTATTCAGATTGTTTCCTCCCTATGCTTCTGTAGCTGATTCTTCACTTCAGATTGTATGAGTTCAGAGAATTCTTTTTTTTATTTCAGAAAAGAATTCTGCTCTGAGTTCCTCTATAACTTTCTGCTGTTGTTTATTTACTATTGATGCTATTAATTCGTACATTTCAGCTGAACTAGTGTCCTGTGCTTTTGTTCTGGCTTGGCTCTGGATTTCCTCCATATGTTTCTACATTTGATACTGTATTGCAGATGCTATTAATTCAGGGATTTCTTTTTTTCATTTTCAATCTGAATTCCTCTATACCTTTCTGTAGTTGTTTCTTTATTTCAGAAGCTGTTGATTCGTTGATATCAGCTGTGTGATTCCCAATTTTTTCTGTGCTGGTGTTCTCTGCACTTGTTATGGGTGGTATTTGGGTCTGAGATTGCATTTTGTTCTTTCTCATTGTCATTTTGTATAGCACTGTCTTCTGACCTTTGTTGTAGAGCTTTGGTGTAATTATAACCTTAGCACTTACTGAAATTGAGGTGCAGATCTACAAAGTTTGGATTTATCCTACTGTGCTGGCTTGGGTCTGGCTGCTGAGCTCATTTCCTTCCTGCTGCCGCCCTTGGGCGTGGTCCTGTTGTGCCCCTCTGGCAAGATGTTCTGCTCCTGCACTAGCTGGGTGGCTTTGTCCACTAAACTGTCTACAGGGATTGCAGCTGCAGGGTTTCACCCCAAGCCTATAGTTCAGGCCTGAACTGAGTCTGGAGGGAACAAGGTGGAGTAGGGGGGAGAGAAAGCTCTCCCACACACTCACTGGACCTGGGCTAGAGCTTGATCTGGGGGTCCCCAGAATGCAGCAGAAATTCTCACTGGACGGGCGGGTGGGGGAGGTGCTGCGGAGTGTCGATGGGGGATCCCAAGGGGGTGGAAGTGGGTCTCACCCACTCTGCACCTCGGCTGCAACAGGCAGTTCCTGCCGGCGCAGGGTAGCAGGACTAAATTTTCTTAAACGCGCTTAATGTATGCAACTGTGATAAAAAGAACATATGCTCTTACGTAGAATTATCTGTATATCTGTGGTCTAGCATCGTGCAATGACAGATTTACTTACTTAATATTGTTATTCCAGACTACTGCACACAGAGTTTTGAGCCTACATATACAAACAGTTTTACTACTTATTCAGTGGTCTGTGCAGTGGGAGTTTCCGACCATTTTTCAGCAGCTGGTGAGTGCACCAGTCATCAGAGGGTATCTTCTGATCAGGCCCGGAGGGTACCTATTTACCGTATGACCAGACTCAACATGAGAAGGAGTGATATAGGAGCTGGGGTATAAACTCCACCCTGAAATTGCTCTTTATTTTCAGCAGTAATTCATGTTGCTCTTCGATCTCTTCGTGGGCTCTGTAGAAGCATACATCAAGCATAACACCCTTTGGTGTTCATGGGAGATGGTGCCACACTATTGCACAAATTCTCTGGTCACCACCTGCCACATCATCTTCTATCTTTTCCTCTTTCTACTCACAATAAATAACAGTATAATTCTAGCCTCATATTTTTTCAAATGGCTGTAGTTTTCCAATTGATCTATATATTTAACCACTATTCCTTTCAACATCTCAAGTGGCAGAAATTCACGAGTATTAATATTTATATTCAAATTCTTGGGAGAAAGAATAGATATAGAGTTGTGAAAATAAAGGATAAAGTCAGGAAAAACGTTTAGATTTTTCTACACAGACTAAGGATTGAGAGTATGATACTAGCATAAGAATAGTGATGTAGGTGAATATGACAGAATCCAGAATCTAGGATTAAATTGTCATGTATTCAAAAGTGGGGATTCTGGGAGATGTTTGGATTATGAGAGTTCTGCACTGATCAGCAGCTTGATCACTGATAAATTTCTAAGTAAATATGCGTGTAAGCTGTGGGCCTTGTTTGGAAGAGACGTATGATTGACAGCATACCTTTGCAGGGCATGACAGCCCTTGCCTTCTCTCTTAGCTTTCTGCCAGACACGGGTAGAGCAGCTTCCATCCATCCTGTCTCTCAATCACGTCACTGCTGTCCTGGCGGCAGATGACCTTGGGCTAAGTTCCCGCAATCATTAAAGTGTGAGTAAACTTTTCCTTTGACTTGTGTATATCAAGTATTGCCAGACAGAGAAAGCAAATAATATAATCGTTAATTGATTTTCAATGAATATATTAGGATAATAAATAAGGGGAAAGAATCATGTCTTTTTAAATGGTGTGTGCCAATTGGACGTTCATAAGAAAAGAAGTAGAGTAGGATGTTTATTTCACACAACAAACCAAATTAACTCAAAATAGTCTATAGCAAGCAACAAAAAGATAATATTGAGAAGGAGAATATTACAGGACAATTTTTGTTACCTGTTCTTCTTCAGAAGGACTTAATAACAGAGTGGGAGAGAATAAGAAGTTAGGAGAGGATGGGAGAGCTGTAGGGACTCAAGTAGGGTAAACCAACAAAAATTAGGAAATCCATTTTTATTGAAATAATTGAAGCTAAAGAAATTTTGCATGCTAGACACTAAAATCACAAAAATGAAAGAAAATTCTACAGAATGAAAATCATATATATAATTAGAATCTCAAGTTCAAAATATATAAAATATTCTTGTACATGAACTCTGTAAAATGCAACAACAAAGACAATTAAGACCAATAAAAATTTAGGAGTAGTTATTTGTCCAAAGAGAATAATCAAATATTCAAAAGGCACTTATAAATATGCCTAGAATCATTAGGAAGAATTATTGTTAGCAAAATTCCAGGGAAATGTCACTTTACAGTTCAAGAGGCTTAATAATAAAATATGAGGAAACTTTTGAAAAGATTATTTAAAACAAAATAAGGTACCAGACAACATATTGTATCATTTTAGTTAAAATATATAAAGCATGCATAATTACTCCATTATTAGAGACATAATATTGATAGGTGGCATGCATGTGATAGTAGGAAATATTGGTAGAAAGGATAAAGATTGACTAATGAATGGTACAAGATTACTGCTGGAACATATGAGAGGGTATGAAATCATATTTTATGAGGCTTTCAGAATATAAAAGATGCATTGAATTAACATCTTATGAGTTATATTTCATTGGAAGTATAGCTCAATAAAGTTGTTAAAAACAAAATAGTACAATTTCTATATAATAGGCTTCCTTGTAGAACAATATTTTATGTAACTATAGCGTATGCATCAAAGTTTACAATTAACCTTAGTTTGATATTTTTAACAAAGCAAAATTTGAAGGGCCGGGGGATGGTTTAGTTGAATAAGCACTTCCCTGGCAAGCACAAGTGCCTGAGTTCGGTCCCTGGTCCCTGGTTCCGCCAAAAAAAAAAAAAAAAAAAAAAAAAAAAAAAAAAGAAAGAAAAGAAAAAGAAAAACAAGCAAAATTTGTATTTCCAAAGACTTCATACTAGTAATATTTTCCCTTCCCATTTCTCTAGGATCCACTGCTGAGTTTAATTTCCTTTGATTTGCAACCGTTATCAGTCTTTGTCTTTTGGGACTTTGACACTTTGTGGAGCACTGGTGAAATATGTTACAAAATGGCTTCAACTGGGTTTATACAATATGCTCATGTGGTCAAACTGAACTATGCTTTGAGAAGCAGACCCCGTAGCCCATGTCCTCTGCAGCTGCCTCAGCCTCTTGTCTTTGAGACACAGTACACTGCAACACAGAGCAGAAGTGGTTTATTTTGGTTCCCAGTTGCAGCCCTGGTCAGCAGGCAGAAGACAGAAAGCTGAAGGCAGACAGGAGTGCAGGAGGAAAGCGGGTTTGGGAGAAAGCTGCTCCACCTCTGTAGCAGAAGGCTGGAGAGAGTGAGGCCAAAGGCAGGAGAGTCCCGAGGTATGCTTTACAAGGTGGAGTAAGCTCCTGCTCTTACTTCCCCTTCCTTGGCATTAAGTAATTTGAAATATAGGTAAATTTCCCTACAGCAAATCCATATTCCTTCTCTTCCATGCAATGTGATTGACATGCTTAGAAAATCACCTAGAGTAAAATCCAGAGTCTTTGTGGTTCTACTTTTTATGTGTATCCTTCTATTGTTCATGATGACCATGTCAAATCCTGTGACTATCATCACAATTCAACCAGTTCTGTGACTGTAGTGATGCACATTTGCTGATCTTTACAATCAATATATTCTCTTCTCCAAACAAGTTATAATCATTTTATTTTTCATTAACTAAAGATCAGTTATTGGGTTTCATCATATTTTTATGACTGTGAATAAAGTAGCTCTAAACACTTTCTAAATAGTTTATAAGCTATTTTTTTCAATTAGTCTTGTGGGATTAACAGATATAATTGCATGTCTCATTAAATGAGTAGGATTTGAGGGAAGTATACCAGATTATGCATTTATAAGAAAATGAAAAACTATTTTTGAAAGTAGCTCTGACATTTATGAAAATTCCCATTGTTGTTTACTGTTATGGTCAATATTTACACATGTTGTCATCATTGTAGTATTCTGAAATTATAAGTTTTAGTATTTTTAATTCAATTTCCCTAATTAATAAAGTTTAACAGACGTCTTTCCTGTTGGTTATTATATTATCTTCTTCAGTGAATTTTACACTCTGATGTTTTCTCTTTTTCACTTGGTTATGAATAAATACGAATTTTCTTTCTTTATAAGGCAGTCAGTACTAAAACTTTGCATGAAAGTTGAATTCATCTATAATTAATAGATATGCAGAAACCTATATAATGGAACCTGGAGTTTAGAATATTCAACAAATTAAATATGAATTTACTGTTTCTTCCATAAATTCAGTCTAGAGATACGCAAATATGCACATTGTAATGCAAAGTCACCCCCAAAGGCACCAGGTGAACAATGGTAGACAGGCAGCAGACATCCTGTCTATACACTAAACATTTGATCTATACAATTGAAAGTATGCAATTCTAAAACGTGAGAGCTATCTATCACACGTAAGTTGTGATACTAAAGAACATTGAAGAAACAAGATGACCTTAAAAATGTGTAAGTAAAATATAAATAAAGACAAAAACCAAATATAAAAAGGAAATGGAGATAGATGTCTTGAAAAGGGAAGAAAAATCAAGAGATTGAGGAGAAGGAGAGGAGAGGGAGACAAGTAGATAAATATATGCTTTGCATCTGTACTACCCATAATTAATTATTGTATACTGAAAACATGCACTAATAAAAATAAAAATTGTTAAAATACAGAAGTACGTACAACATAAAATTCTCATTAAATAAGGTAGAGAAAATAGAATGGATTTGCTTATTTCGGAAAATAAATGTAAAGAAAATAAGTCAGCAACAAATCAAATAACTTTGTCATGTGGGATAGTAAGAATAACACTTAGATAGTTGTAGGTTATACATTTTATGTAGTTCTGTATTTAAAAAAAATTACATATACCCAAGATTAAATGAAAACTAAAAACAAAATCTAACCTTAGATTTATTGAAGTAGATTATCTTTATATCAAATTGGGAATGTCTACACACTCAAAAAATAATTTAAGCTAATTTCAAAGCTAGTGGTCTGTTAAGACATGCTGAACATAAAGTTATCATAAGGATAAAAACATAGTCTATTATGAATGATTATTTTGGTTATTTTGGTTATACTATTGCTATAAGGATTTTAAAAAGATTTTGCATATATTGTCAAATTCTGTGAATAAATATATTGATGTTTTGGGAAATGAATGGTCTCACTATAAAAGAAAAGATTTACTGTACTGGAAGCAGGGAAGACATGGAAGAGTGCTGTCTTTTGTTGTCTAAATTGAAATTATCAGTATGAATTCATCTTAGTTAGTAACACATATGTCCTTATCTTTGTCTGTAGAAAGGATTTAGAAGCTATTCTACACAACCACTGAACCCACGTATTGACATGTAGAGAATCATCTCGATCTGACCACAGCCATCCTGTGCCATATCCACATATTTCCCCTGCATAGCCCTGATCACTGTCTCCTGAACATTTTTTTTTTTTTCAGAACCGGGGATTGAACTCAGGCCCTTGCGCTTGCCATTCTACTGAGCCATCTCCCTGGCCTCCCACCTGCACATTGTTTTAGGTCACTATCTATC
Source organism: Octodon degus (assembly GCF_000260255.1). Classification (NCBI taxonomy): domain Eukaryota; kingdom Metazoa; phylum Chordata; class Mammalia; order Rodentia; family Octodontidae; genus Octodon; species Octodon degus. The sequence goes on from NW_004524748.1 coordinate 908,285, forward strand.
AGTGTTTTACTCAATCTTAATTTTATAATTATTTTCTGAGATCTGGTATTCTCTAATGACAAAATATGTGAAAAAATATTACCATTTTTATAGCCCCTATTTTTAGTCCTTGGTTAACTTATCATTTCTAGACCAAACTATGGAACCTAACTAACATTTTATTTCAGCCTCTGTACTCATGAACATTTATTCCCATGCTTCTCCAGTCTTACAGTTGAATTCAGTGCCATATATAATTGCTGTGTTATGATCCATACCTATGACTTTATTTCCCATTTTCCCCCCAATTCTCTATTTCAGTGTGACCATTATTCTTGGTTGTCAATGTGGCTCAATTAATAAATGCTTAGCCTAATGCCACTTCTGTTTCTAGAGACAACTGTCATGCAGACAAGCAATCTGAAGGAGAAAAAGCATCTCTGATTGTGGGTGGCACCACCAACTAGGCTGACACATGGAAGGAATGAAAGGGGAAGGAGGAGAATGTTGACTTCTGCTTGAACAAGGGCATCGTTTGGTAAAGCTATTTAATACAGGTATCAAGCTCCAGTCTTGCCTGCATTTCAAAGAGGACTCATACTAGTGACTCATCAGAAAGTTCCAGGCCCTGGCTCTCAGCTGTATGACATCCTTAATCTCTTGTTCTGCAGCTTCCAGCTTCTTGGACTAAGTAGCTGCTGGCTCCTCTGCCTTTCCAGGATATAGACAGCCACTGTGGACTCTCTCGCCCTCATCCTATAAATATATATTTCTGTAATCACATTTCTCCAGTGGATCCTAAACAATATAGGTGGTTACTGTAACTAGATTTTCTATAACACACCAGTAGTGCTGTAGTCTTTGACTTTGTAAATGTTATTCCACCTTCTCTGTAAACTCATTATTGTATTTTATTACCTATTAGTAAAATCTTATCATAATATCTAAAAGAATTTTTTTTACTTTCAAAGTACATTTTACTATATTTTTCATTTTATTTCATATCTGTATCTAGATACTATTACATGTATGTATAATATTTCATTCTTATTAGACATTGAAAATAAAGTTTTGTACTTTTATTTGTTTGTTCTTTGTAAGACAAATACATTTTTGCTGAGGAGTTATACTCTAAGTAACTTTTTGACATACCTATAAGATCATGATACACATATTAACCATTATTATTTTATTATTTTGTTATAAAATTGTCTCTTATTTTTTCTTAGAACAGGGCTGAGGATGTAGCACAAGCACCTGCCTGGCCACCGCAAGGCCCTGAGTTCAATTCCTGGTACCAAAACAAAACAAAAAGAATTTTTTTTTCTTAGAAGTAAGAACAGTGTTTCCACATTTTTTTTTAATATCCACTTGAATGACATTAAAATAAAAATATTTTCAAAAATTTTCTTCTGATCAATACTATTTTACCAGTACCATGAATGTTTATGTGTATTATTCACTTAATAAATATGTACTAGATAAAAATAGCTAATGCATTTATTATTAAATTATATCAATTTGAAATAAATACAATAAAATTGAAAATGATAGGATAACATTTCTTATAGTAGAGTGTTTATGCATAAAATTATTGTCTTCACTAGATATTATTAAACAATTACTTGCTAATAATTACATGATATGCTATATATTAAATGTGACATTATGTACAACCTCTAATATTAATTTGTAGACATTAGTTTTCATAGAAATAAAATATACTTTTTTAAAAATGACAGGTGCAAAAGATGAATGTCATATTTTCTTGTCATAAAATTTGTTTTAACCTTAAAGATTTATGTGTATCACCACATTGTATGTACACATGTAATTCTATAATGATGTTAAGAGCAGTTCCTTTACACTTTAACATTCTGAGGAGGATCTATATTGCTTTACACTTACTGACACATATTTAATTCAGTTTGTAAATTTCAGGATTGTTGCCAGCACTGACAACAATTAGGTTACTTAAACTAAGTGATAATTTTCTAATTAATTCAATTAAACACTCATTTAAGTGTATTTGGCTTGGAGGAGGAAAAAGCTAAGAATCGATAGCTGGCCTTGTGACTTGGCTGAGTGCCTAGAAACACTGAGCTGTGATATTAAGCTGGCACCCGAGTAACTGGGAACACTTCTAAGGAACATTAAGGACTTGTGTCTCAGCATAGAGCCTACACTTAGAGCAGAAAGGGGTTTAAATTTGTTTTTACTCACAGTTGTTTAAAAGTGTAATAGATCTGTAAATATAGACAACTCAGAATCAACATCTGAAGTTTTCCTGGTACGATAGAATTTGTTTTAAATCAGGTTCCATGGAATCAAACATGAATTCAGACATTTGCACGAACACTACCCAGAAAAGTGTTTGGGATTAACACCTACAAAAGAACTAAAAGAAGGACTGCCAGACCATCACGCCCATCTGCTGTGTATGTGCATTGAAGCTCTGCATCTAGACGTTCATATCCCCACGGCAGTCAGTCATTGATCCAGAGCTGTCGTCTGGAGCCCGTCCTGGGGAGCAAAGTCCCTGGGCAGCAGCCAAGATTTCTCACTACTGGGAAAATGACCAGTTTTATAATGGCTGCATAGGTTCGATCTAGGAAGAATGCACTCTAAACTATGTTTTCAAAGTCCAGAGGAGACTTTGGGTAAAGGGACAACTATTATCAATATTGCTATTTTACACTAAGAGCTAGTTTCTCATAAGGTAAAAAGTTTAACTGGTTTTTGTTGTTGTTGTTTAATTTAATTTTATTTTATTCATACCAGGGATCGAGCTCAGGACCTTGTGCTGGCAGGCAGGCATTTATGCTGCTGAGTCTCCAGCCCCATTTTTATTTTTTTATCATAACAAGTAATCATATTTAAATTTTCTTTGATTTTCATGCTTTGATGCCTTTGTTGTAAATAATTTGACTGTCGAGAATAAGTCTGCACTGAGATTATCAATAGTTACTTGATCTATGAATCTCTCTTCCTGTCAATATCACAGAGCATGATTGCTTAGCTTTGCTTTTAATATCAAAAATGGCTATATAAATTCTTCAAATTTCTTCTCCAAAGTTCTTTTGGCAATATGGTACTCATTTTACCCATTCATCTTAAAAATTAACTTTTAACTTCTTTAAGACACACAATAATTTTTAAATAATACACTGATTTTACTGATCAATTATGGTAGAAATGCCATCTTTAATGAGTCCTATAATCTATGAATTTATATTATGTAGGTTTATTTCAGTATTATTTTTCTTTATGTTGATTGTAATTTTTAGTTTTTAAGTTCTATCTATCTATCTATCTATCTATCTATCTATCTATCTATCTATGTATCTATCCACAATCTCTAGTTTTTAAGTGCAATATATATGCATATTTAAGCACAATATATAAAAATATATACCATATATTTACCAAATATATATATATATATATATATATATATATAGCTAATATATATGATGTTTAAATATGCCAGTTGTCAAACCTATCAACATACAATATTGCTACCAAGAATAGGTAAGTTCATTGATTTCAAAGTTTTGATGTGGTGTTCACCTGCTCGTGCATTGAAGTTGCCTGGTGCAGATGTCATTCCTCTCCTGCCTTGTATCTCTGCTTGAAAGTCTGACATGAATGAAATGACCTCTTTATTTTCCTATAATATCTTTTCACATGGAATCAGATCCACAAGAAAGACAGACCAACTTCGTTCAAAGGATGGCAAAGTTGTTTTGCAGACAAATTATTTTAGCAATATATTTCATGATGCACTTTCGAGATATTTTCTCAGGTGTACAGATCTATTATTTTTCCAGTTACCTCATCATGGTATTTATACTAAAATACATTTATGTTATTTTGTTTTACATGGCTTTTAAATTTAATTATTTGTGGGCCGGTGAGATAGATCAGTGACCTAATTGCCTGCCTGCCAACTACAATATCTTGAGTTTGATACCATAAGCAGTGTCTGTCCCAGAACCTTGAGTGCACCATACTGACCCAAAACTAGGCATGGTGGAAGAAACCTACAATCCTTGCACTGGGGAGGCTGAGACAAGAGAATTACTACAAGTCTGAACTGCATAGTGAGACCTTGTATCATAAAAAATCAATCAATAAAAATAGAAATAAATTTAATTATTTGTAATTTATCATATCTTTATTCAGCTTTGATCTAGATTTTAGTGAATTGCTGAACAAATTGTTTCTTTCCTTAATGTGCACACTCTTATCAATATGACTTTGCAATTTCTTTTAACAAAAGGCAATATACAACACTACTTCTTAAATCAGAGCTGCTTCAGCCTCTTTTTTGTTACCCTAAAGGTGACACTGTTATTCCATTTCTAGACATCAAGGTGGTTTGCATTCTTCCTGTTGTTCTCTTTGCCACCTGTGTGAATGTCAATGTGCAGTTTCAACCCAGTAGACTCCAGGGTTTGCTGGAGCAAGCTGTTGGGTAGTTCTGGGTGAGTTATAGAGGGGTGACCTTGGGGAATGTTTATGGTTCTCTCAACTCTTCCTGCTGGCTCTGCTCCTTTGCTCTTCCCTCTGTCACTAGGTACTAAACAGTTACTCCCAGCATTGCCTTCCAACTGGACATGTCTGACTTGGAGTCAGCTAAGAAGAGAAAGAATCTCTTAAAATGTAAGACAAAGTAAATTTTAACACTTATGCATTGCATATGTTGGGAAGTACATCTAGCTGTAGGAAAGCTCATGAATATACTGTTTGCCCTCATGTAAATAATGTCTTGGTACCTAACGGATTTCTGAACATTTATAGTCTTGTGCCCCTCCATTTGCACAAAATCACACTTCCAACCAGCTGGCATAAACTGGAGTGGAGTGAACTGGTATTAGAAGAAACATTTAAGTGCCCAGCCCACATTTCACACCAAAAAAGCCACAAACCAAATTCTTAAATGTTTTAAGCTCCTAGGTTGTCTGTGGTTGGTCACATAGAAAAAAAGTCTCTCACACCAGGTCTTCCAGGCATTCCACTGTAGTAATAGATAATGCTATAATGTTGTATAGTACATTACAATTTCAAAGATCAGCATTCTTTGCATAGGCTGTTATATTTCATATAATAGGTTAAGATCTGCTTTTCTTATTACATTTCCTATAACTTTCATTTAAATAATCAAGTGCGTGTCACTGCATATTCACAATTATCATAAAATAAGAATTAACATACTACCAAGTCTGACACGGAGATTTACTTTCTTTCTGTCTTGTAATCATGCTCAAAATTTTAATCTTTATGATTATAATTTTTGAGGTAGTATACCACTTTATCATTCAGACTGGCCTGGAGATGCCCTAGGTAGCCGAAGCTGGCCTCCAGTTCATGGTCAACCTCCTATGTTAGTCTCTCAAGAACTATGATTACAGCTATGCATTCTTCTTTTATTTGTCTTCTGGAGTAACTTAGTTTTCCTTTAGTGATTTCGTTAAGTTTAATCAAAAGTTGTACTTTTATTAAATTCATAGATACATATGGAGAAAACTTAGATATTTTGAAATGTACATTTCTTAAAAGCAATATACCAATATCTATGTAGAAATTCTGCATGAATTTTATTATTTAATGATTTATTTTTCAAAATGGCATTTAAAAGACTATTTTCACATAAATACTATTTTCTAAATGTGCATAGGTTCTACAACAATTTTTGTTTTTTGTTTGGGTCTGGCAAAATTGATACTGTCTTGCATTGACTCTGGCTAATGTTACTGTGTTACTAATTTTTAGTTCCTATTTGCAATATCATGTCAAACTAAAACAATTAGACTTTTACTTCGATTGTTACAGTGCTCAAAATTTATCACCAATTAGGTGAAAATTTGGTCAAAAGTTTTACTGTACATGGGCTGGCCAAATAGTTCTGCAGATTAAAATGCCTGCAAGCAGGCACAGGGTCTGAGTGTTCATGCCCTGGACCTGCCCATGCTAGCCCTGACCACGAGGAGCACTGAGATGGCAGTTGAGACTGGACATAATGGTGCGCTCCTGTAATCCCAGCTCTTAAGAGGCTGTAAACAGGCAGATCACTCTGAATCCAATCTAGCAGTGAGACCTTGAATACCCTGTAAACCTTTTCCTAAACTACAAAAATAAAACAAAAACATGCAGTTTCAGCTGACAGTGTTCTAGCCCTTCATTAATGTTAACATTATTAAAATGTAGATACTTTGTGCATCTAATTTAAGATTAAAGGAAGTACACATTATCAGTGTCATTATTCCTTCCATTCCAAAGTGAAATGAAATTATACTCAAATTTCTCACTACAATTGTCAATTTGTAGAAAATATATTTAATACACAAAGTAAATGACCATGCACCAATGTTGAGTAAATCTGTAAGCAAATAACTTGATCTTTTCAATAGCAAACATAAAAAATTATTTCTTAAATAGTTTCTCAGCAGCTTTTTAGATTATTTTTATAATCCTCAAGAAAGTCTACATTTCTTTAATTATTATATCAATAACAACATGAAATTCAGATGTATTTTCAACAACCACAGTCATAAGCCGAAAAGATAAGGGGAAGTCACTAAAATCAGAAAAAGAATGGAACCACAAAGGATATTTTTATTGGTACAGATTTTAAACTTCTATAAATTTTCTTGCTTATGGTCAACTAATACAGCCTTATATATGTAGTAGGAAGTTTTTAAATCAGACCAGCTACTCTAAAATCATTATTATACATGTAAATTTCAATTTATTCTATTCTTATACCTTCTCTTCATTTGGAAACTGAATTCCAACTTTTAAATAATGATCACATGAAACACAAACTGGAAAATGTAATGGCAAAAAATATCATTGGAACTGATACAAATAGTTCTGCAGATTAAAATGCCTGCAAGCAGGCACAGGGTCCGAGGTCCACTTTGTCAGCATTTTCAGAAGCAGAGTATTCAACTTTTCCCATGATAACTACTATAAAAACATCAAGCAATGATACCTTTTTTTTAAGGTTATTCAATTTCAATCAGTTCTTTCCAAACCAATTACATTAATAGTGCTAAAGGAGAAGTATGATTCATTCACAGAAGACAGAGAAAAAAAAAGTTAAAGGTATTCTTCAACTATTTAACTCTTTAAATGAACACAAGTTGGCAAGAGTCATATTGGACTTTTTAGTACAAGTTTAGAACACATAGAACTATAACAGTTTCTAAAAGAAAAATTATCCCTGATGTGTATATTATCATCAACATACAGGTATAATCATCAAGGTTCCATTTACATGCTGAAAAGCAGTAGATCAGGACTTGTCCAGGATCACAAAGGTATTACTATTCTTTTAAATCTGAAGTATTAATTGAGTTGAGAACCTTTTAGAAAATTTTGATGCCAATTCATGAGAAGAATGATCCTTCATTAAACTTTTGTGGTAGAAAAATTTGCACTGACATCTAGTTATGCTGTAAATACATGAATAACACTGGACTTCCAGAAATGGAACTCAGGTAGTAGAGATGCCTAGTCACTGCTAAAGTGATATATGAAACTATTAACACACCTCAGCAAGACCATCTCTTTTTCTTTGTGCCAACAACCCAAAAGATGAGGTGTAGCTCACTGTGAAGGACAAAAATAAATGTGTCAGACATGATATGTTAGTACTGAAAATGAGGAGAAAGTGTAATTTTTGAATAGTGTATTAATAAAAATGATTAATTTTTCTCCTTGCTTCCCCAGCATATCTAAAGCGGTACTTTCAACATATAAAAATTCATGGTTTTCAAGTTGAAAGTTGATCAGTAAAATCAATTAGGATACAAATAGAAAGTTGAGTAAATTAAGTCAATGAAGAGTATGAGTGAACAATTCAATAAAGAGAGATTCTGAATAATGGCCAGCTAGATATCTTGGAAAGAAAATCTTACTTTAAATTAAAAAGTCACTTGAAAGTCTTGCTTGTAAACAGGATCAAGCAGAATTGAGAACAACAGAGCTTGAAATCAAGTTTGATGAAATGGGACATTAAAATATTAAAAACAAAAATATAAATTATGAACAAAACCTATCAGACCCTCACAATAATAGCAAGAGACCAAATTTAAGTACAGTAAGATTTGATGAAGGAGCTGAAGTACAGGTTAAAGGCACAACATTTCTTCAGTGAAATAAAGATGAAAATTTTCCAAACTTGGGAATAAATATGGGGGCTTCGTTTTTAAGGGCCTGATCTGCATTTCAGAGAAGTTACCCATCATAGCTCCATCTCAGGTTACGTTGGATTGATTGATTGGGGTTATAATATTGTTTTAGAGAAAGAACTCTAAATATAACCTATATAAAATAAAATGGCCTATCATATACAATAATGTACAAAATATATAATTGCAACTGGAAGTACAGAGACATAGGAGATGATGATGGGGAAAAGGAAGAGGAGTGGGAAGCAGAGGGGGAATGAAAATGAGATACAATTATTGCTATGTTATCTAAGATGAGTTCTTAATAATTAGAGCATGGAACCATGCTTTTATTCATTGAAAATGGTCTCATTTTACCCCAATTTCTTTGTTACTTCAAAATACTGAAACCAAAATCTAGAGTATGTTTTAGTTTTAAAAATGAAAAAGTATAGCATAAAAATGTGTACAGGATCCAGCATGTCTTTCAGCCAGATGAACAGATTTGCTGAAGCTTAGGTTGGACAAAATACTGTTGGGTCTATGGAGAGGAGAATATCTAAAGCCTTAGAGATAGAATGAGAAAGCGCAATCAAAGTCAGGAGACAGCTTGATGTTCAATGCAAAAGAAATATTCTCAGCGAAGGAGATTCTAAATAATGACAATAAGAAAGGCCAGAGATTTCACAGGTGGGAGTTAAAATAGCACTGCAAATAAAGAGACTAGATCAGCCCTCCCTCCCTCCCTCCCTCCTTCCCTCCTTGCCTTTCTTTCCTTCTTTCTTTCTTTCTTTCTTTCTTTCTTTCTTTCTTTCTTTCTTTCTTTCTTTCTCTTTCTTTCTTTTTTCTTTCTTTCTTTCTTTCTT
>NW_004524748.1:917406-925119 GCF_000260255.1 Octodon degus
TTCCTTCCTTCCTTCTTTTTTTTTTGATACAGGATCTCACTATGAAGTTTGGGCTCATTATCCTCTTGTCTCAGCTTCCCTAGCACTGGGATTACAGGCATGCACCACCACGCAGTTCTGGGGGCCAGCATGGCATTTAATACCAGGGATTGAACTGGGACCTTAACATGATAGTAAACAAATATTTTGTCTAAAACACTATGTTGATCATAGTTTTTTAAAAATAAAAGGCAAATTTAGCCTTAGCTGTTGGCACAGTCCAGGGTTTTGTAAAAACACTGTCAACATATCCCGGTCCTGTCAGTCATACATCTTCTTATAACTTAGTTAATCTCTAAAGACAAAAGCAAAGCCTTAATTCTCTGTAATATATGACAGCTATTCTACAAATAATCAGAAAGGCAAAAATCTCTTCTTCAATGTCTCAACAGTGTCAGCATTTTTCAAATGTTCAAGTCCAAATTTCCTCTGAGGAAGTGATCAGAAAATTGAGCAGATCCAACAGATGGGGGTAAAGAGAAGTGAGGGGAGGTGAAGGGGAAAAGGGAAATGCAGATGTCGTGTATGTGTGCCAACTACACACAATGAATGGAATCGTTATGTACTACTAATATGTACTAATAAAAACAAAATCCTCAGAGACCTAAGGCACATTCTGGAATCTAAAATTCAGTGATAATCCAAACGAGTTTATGCAATCCAAAGGTACAATGGAACAGCTAAACATCCACACTTCAAAGTAGAGAAATTGAGGATGGAAAAGATTATGATCAAAGTAAGACTGACACTCATCAGGGAAGACATGTCCTGTAGCTCCATTTCGGGATCCTGAGAATACTTTAGTGAGAGCTGAGCTCCAGGGGGCTTCCATAGCCTAGGCCAGAAGGCCTAGCTGAGTGAAGCCCACCTGGCTTCTCTCTTCAATTCACTCACATTCTGCAGCTTTCAGCAGGATGCATTCCACATTCCTGACATCGCCAACTTTGTGGAGTCTCCACTGCATCTCTGGTTTCATTCCGACAGTTTCGTAACTGCCTTATCTTATGTGCCTTGCCTGCCTACCCAGACCATTTGAAATCTGGCTTGAAATCCCTAATACCACAGTTCTGTATTTCTATGTGTAAGTAAAATGAATGCTATACTGAAAGTGCTGATGTCTGCTTCCACTGGAATCATCAGCCAGGTCCCTTTAGGCCATACTGTAGCAGCATCTCAGTGCCTAGACACATGGGCAGAGTGAAATGAATCAGTGAATCAAGTCCTCTACAATCCCTTCTTAAGTTTGGTGCCTCTGAATAATATTTTTGTAACATTAATCATGTAATAAGTGGTATGTTGTTCATTTCTTAGATGCGGTCATGACATTTTTCTTCTTATCCCTGTACCTAGCTCTGGGTTTTACTTTGTTTACTTGTTACTTGTGAATCTATCTATCTATCTATCTATCTATCTATCTATCTATCTATCTATCATCTTTCTTTTCCTTCCTTCCTTCCTTCCTTTCATCTTTCTTTCCTTTCTTCTTTCTTTCTTTTTCACTCTTTCTGTATTTGGTACAGGGTCTCATACACAGCTCAGACTCATAGTGATCCTCATGTTTTTCTCCTCCCCAGCACTAGGATTATAGGGGTGCACCACCATGCCTGCACTTGGTCACCCACTCAGTGAATTTGAAGGAAGACTGGTAGGGCATGTGGTACTGGGGACTAAACCCCAGTCCCTGTGCTTGCCTAATCGGATGCTTCGTCCTACTTGTGAATTTTTTAAAGCTGTTAATATCTTCAATAGACAAATACATATTGAACTCAACTTCTGGCCAAGATTTAAGTTTATCCAATGTTTCTCTTCTACTTCTTGTTTCCAATTCTCATATAAATCTAGCTAACAGCAACCAGCAGTATCCATGCCAACACCTGAACATTGGTCTGTTTCAAAATATACTGTGTCAACTAACTGTTCCCTGACCCTCAACCTCAGTCTTCTGCAAAGTCATAGAACCCTGGAAAAATGTAGAAAATGTTTATGCCAGAGAATAACAGACAGCCTCTTATATGGCTACCAACAGCCCTTCATCCCAATGAAACCTCCTAAGCCTGGTTGTCATTGTCTGTGCTCCTCTCAGCACTTGGGTTTTCTCAGTTTCTACCAGAGTCACCCATCATGCTGGTATTCCACTTATGGCTGAGTAAAGTCACAGAAAAAAGCCAATTGATCGATAATTTTCTGTATCATATAACTTTTTTGTTGTGGGGCACAATACTCAACATCTACAAATTAAAGGAGAAGTTTAGTTCAACTCATGCTTTAGAGGGATTAGCCCATGAGGAGCTGAATGTAACACAGACACATTATGATGGCAGGTCATGATGAAATGATACTGCTTCATCACAGAAGCCAGTCAGGAGGCTGGGCTAGCAGTGCAAGACAGGAAATGGCAACCAGTCAGGCATAAACTCCAAAACCTTTCTTCCGTGACCTAACTAGACTCATCCAGAGTTGAGCTCTGTCATAACTGTGGCATTTCACCATAACTGTCACATTCCAAAGCAACACTGAAACATAAATGATTTCACCTATTTGAAGAATAAACATGAATGCGTCGATTCAGTTTTTTGCATAAATCCATAGGCTTCCTGGAGACCTTGTTGTAATTTGTGAGTATATGTAGCTTCTTCTTATTGAAAAATCAAGACTTAGATGTTTTCAGAAACAGAAAAGAGGACCCTGTTATACAATGAAATTATTAACCTCTACATATCTAAGTTTTTTTCTCCTTATCTAGTGTGAAAAAAACTGTATTTTAGAAGAAATACACAGAAAAAATGCCCTTATTTAACCAATAATTAGAAATTGGAATATGGTATTCTACTTATGAGTCTATTCTACCAATTACAGGCCATTTTATAAAAAACATTTATATACATTAAGCATTTTAGTTCACCTTTTTTTGCTCATCTATTAATGCATTCATTTTGCCATGTTTCTTTTTATTTTGATCACAGGAAAGGCATATAATAAAGTGTATTATGAGACAAGTACTCCCAGCAATCCAACATGCAAATCTGAAAACTACAGAGACCTGAACAAGGAAATCACTGAAAAACACCAGGATGCACAAAGGAAGCAAAAGTAATACACCAGAGATACAGGGAAGAAAGGTTTCAAGTAGATACTATTTTCCAACCTATTAGTTTTGTTTTATTTTGACGGGAAGAGAAAGAGACTTTGCTTATTTTACTTAGAAGCTTATGTAATTCAGGGTATATCATGAATAATTCAGTAATAGAACCCAAACCAAATAGATCCTAGTTCTCTATATAATATAAGAGCACGATAGCTCATAAAGTAAATTCTGAATTTTCTGAGAGCAGAGTATTTACCATACAGAATTAGTTCATGGGTGGAAGAAGAGAATCTAGAATATGCTGACAAACTTGCAGTATACACACTGCTGAGGGTTGTTTGTTATTACTGTGTGCTCTAAAAAATGTGCCATCACTGATTTAGAATATAATTCTTTGAGCTGAAAAGGAAGGCACAAAATAAAAAGTTTGAGCTGCAGCCGAAACACAAGTTGTGCATGATGCTCAGAGAAATGGGAACTGATTTTAGGGGAGAGTTCTCTGCTAAGTCATGCAGTAGGAAATCAAGCAAGACCACTCTTTTACAACTTTTAGTGTTTTTTTCAGTCTCATATCACTTGTTGGTTCCACTCTGTTTGGCTTGTTGAATTTTATTAATATGTTAAATATGGAATAAACATTAGGTGTCATTTATACAAAACCTTAACTTTTAAGTTATCATCTCCATATTCTCCAAAATCCAAGTCAGTAGGTTTATGCAAGAATGTCAGCATCTGTTATGATACTAGAATCACCTATCTTACTTAGTGAAATTACATTAGTATTCTTGTTAGTATTTTAATGTGTTTCACAGGGAAAGTTTGACACTAAATTGAGATACAAAACTTAAACAACAGCTATTCTTGCCCAGTGTGACCCACTTTGTTGTTTAGTTCCCTTTAAAATTCCAGCACAGAACTATTGGGTTGCTCTCTGTCTTGTAGTCTTAACTATGACAACATAGCATTACCACCTCCTTGCCTGATTCTTTCTTGTTTGTTCTAGCTAAAATTATCTCCCTATTATTCTGAAGTTTATCTTAACCTTTTAAGACATTTTGCTTGTTTTGTTATGTTCTGCACAGCGTAGGCACTTCTGCATGTTTCGTTCTCAAAGCCTTTTCTCCATATCCAGAAAAAGAAGCAAGACATACAAATACAGAAGATTTATTTAGGGAACAAGATAAGAAAATGTAAGCTACCAAAATGTCAGAATATACAAAAATGCAGTAATCTTTCATTATGGTGAGCCACTGGGTAAAAGTTTTCATAAAAACTGCAAGTTGAACTAGGTTGCTTTCCACTTGGTATCCTATGAATTACTACTGATGTTATTAAAAATATTTACAGAAAAAAGAATGTACACATCATGCTGAATTACTGTGAACTGAAAAATACTGTTTTCTGCAGCTGCTATGTGCATAATTAAAAAAAAATATATTCAAAACTACTTTATTCTCTATTGTTTTCAGAGAACAAAAATACATTCATATTTGAAGAAGTAAAATTTAGTTTTAACTCAAGAATTTTGTTCTTATTTATATTTATAGCTGGTCTTCCTCTATTTCTTTACAGTAACATATGGAAGGCATTTTCTCATAGCTACCTGAGAGAACATTATGGAGCTAGCTGCTCCCAACTTGAACAATATTATATGGGTCTGTGGTTAACTTCTCTGGGCTTCACAGTTTACACTCCTGAAATCAAAGTAGTATTTCTTTCCTTTGTGTGTGTGTGTGTGTGTGTGTGTGTGTGTGTGTGTGTGTGTATTTTTAGGGAATTGTCTGCAGGGTGTTCAGGGTTTCACTACTAGGTTGGACTCATAGCGATCCTCCTGTTTACATCCTCCCAAGAGCTGGGATTACAAGTGTGCTCCACCACACCCAGGCTCAATTGCCCAGTGCACCCCATGGGTGGGGTGGGGCCAGCATGGCAGGCCAAGAGATAGAACCCCTGACCCCTGCACCTGCTTGCAAGTGCTTTAATCAGCTGATCTATTTGGCAGGCCCTCAAAGTAGTATTTCTAATATGTGGTGCTGTCAGAAAGCTTAAAAAAAAACACTAGATATGTAAAGTTTGGCATACAAGACATTCCAGGAAGTGTGGCAAAGAATAAGTAACTAGAAAACTAACTGAATAATTTAATAGACACAGAAATAAGCATATCACCTGAAAATCTCACGTAATTTAAGAAAAGAAAATCAGTCTGTCAGATTAGCAAGGCTGACAACATTAAAGTATCCAAAAACCCAGGAGAGTTGGGAGTCACAGGGAAATGAGCTCAATGTATTTGAAGAATTTTAAGCTGTTTGGTTGAAAAGGAAAATAAAATCACCAAAGAAAGTCAGAGAAAATAAAGCAAACATTTCTGTGATGTTGTGCTGTGAGGGATTAAAAATATAATAGGAGGGGAGCAGGTGTACACACAATCCAGCTCCCACCTGGAGAGCAGCACGCTCATGTGGGCCAAGCATGTGCAGAATGAAACTTATCAAAGCTAAACTAAGCATTAGCTCAACTTACATATTTCTTGTGTTAATATTAACTAACTGACTGTAATTAACTAGCAGTCTAAAAATGTTAACAAAAATGCAGGAGAAACAGAATCTGTTATGTTATTGCAAAATAATTGAATGTTTATGCAATATTGAAAGCTCAAACCCCAAAACAGTAGACATAACTTTAAACAGAATCTACTTACTATGTATACCATAAACTGAACTATATATGGTGATTATTGTTATCAGAAACATTTGAAATAACTATATGGATAAATAAATATGCTTTAAAATACAGGACATGTATTAATTTCCCAAATGCTGGTATAATAAACCATCACAGGCAGAGTAATTAAACAGCAAACCATTATTTTGTACTTGTGATGAATAGAGATGCAGAATCAATACAGTGGGGATGCAATCTACATGTTATGTATACAGCTGCCCTCTGGAGGCGGAAATTCACTTTCTGGACTGTTTTAGTCCTTGGAGGAAGCTTGCTTTCTTTGTTTTGTGGGCACATCCCTTAGCCTTAGCTTTGATGCTCACACAGGTCTCTTCCCTTGAACTCCATGCCTTCCTCTTATGAGATCGTTGGAAAGTCATTTTAATCATGTAAGTGATAGACTTCATTGCAGAACAATTGGTCAACCAGAGATGGTGAGGTAATTTCTTCTGAGAATAAGAAGTTGTGAAGATAATCCAAAGGAAATGCAAGACAAACAATGTAAAAATATTAGAAGAAAAGAAAACTAGTAAGTAAAAGGTATATCAGTCATCTGGAAATAGGACAAAAAGAGAATTAGTGAACTGAAAGAGAGAATAAAGGGCTGGGGAGATAGCTCAGCAGGCTAAGCACCTGTCTGGAAAGCACAAAGAACTGGGTTCCAAACCCTGTACTACACTACATGCCATGCCTCTCCTGGAAGCCATGCCGGATCCCAAACCAGGCATGATGGGGCATGCCTGTAATCCCCAGTGCTGGGGAGGCTGAGACAGGAGGATCACTGAGTCTGAGCTTTGTAGTGAGACCCTGTATCAAATAAATAAGTAAATAAATAAATAAATAAGATCTAAAAATAAATAAATAGCCTGTGGTGTAATGGGATTTTTTTTTTAAGGATAGTAATTGTGTATTCACCTTGCAGTTACTGTTTGGGCTCAAAGATTTGGGGACTCAGCCAAGGACCAGATGGCTTTATTGCTTTGGACTCATCCTGGTAGCAGTGCATGGCAAAGCAAAAGTCATATCTCATGGGCAGGGAGCAAAAGAAAGAAGAACCAGAATCTCCCAATCCCCATCAAGGGCACACTCTAAGTCATGATCTCCCACAAAATTCTATCCCTTAAGAATGTTGCCAGCTCAGCTGGGCATGGTGGTGCACACCTGTAGTTTCAGCATGTGACAGGATGAAGCAGGAGGATTGTTTTGAATTGGAGACCAGCCTGTACTACAAAGTGAGCTCAAGGCCAGCCTGAACTCCATAGGGAGACTCTTTGTCAAAAAACAAACAAACAAACAAACAACAACAAGAACAAAAAATTGTTACCATCTGCGAAGAGCCCCACCGGGGAAACCCATGGACATTTAAAGAGTGTTCACAATCCAAAGAGCAGCAGCAATAGTAATACACAAACAGAAATCAAATAATACATAGCATTTTTTTTTTCTTTGTCAGAACCAGGGATTGAACTCAGGCTCTTGCGCTTGCCAGGGAAGTGCTTATTCCACTGAGCCATCTCCCCAGCCCTACATAGCATTTTCATAAAATAGAATTAGTAATTCCTAAAATCACTACAGTATTTGCCAGTAAAGAGATTACAGTAATGAACAACTCATATTGAGAATAGATCATATTGTACGTTACGTGTGTCTCATTATTTCTTAACAGGATGGATTGTGATATGATGCTCTATGATACGAAGTTCTGTGAAGAAGTAGAGACCGTGTAGTAATTGTAGAATTTGGATTCAGAGCTTGAATCAAAATTTTGATTAAAAGAAAGCCTGGGGGCCGGGAAGATGGCTCAGTGGAATAAGCGCTTCCCTGACAAGCGC
Organism: Octodon degus; assembly: GCF_000260255.1. Taxonomy (NCBI): domain Eukaryota; kingdom Metazoa; phylum Chordata; class Mammalia; order Rodentia; family Octodontidae; genus Octodon; species Octodon degus. Next base: position 925,084 of record NW_004524748.1, read on the forward strand.
AAGGGCCTGAGTTCAATCCTCGGTTACGCCAAAAAA
>NW_004524748.1:925219-942606 GCF_000260255.1 Octodon degus
AAAGCCTGGCTACAATATAACACAAGGACAAGAAAAGTCAAGGGTAGCTTGAGGAGTACAGAAATGATCATGCAAAAAGTCATGAAGAATTAAAAAACAGTAAACTAAACTAATGGTTGAAAATAAAAGTACAAGAAGTAGGGGACCCAAGATTCTCAGAAGATTAATGATGACAACTAAAAATTAAAAATGAATCAGGAGACATGGTGAATACTTAGAAATTTGTCTTCTTAAATTATGTTCCTCCTACTGTAAATAAATAGATGAATTATTTTGTGAGATTACTCCAAAGTCAATATTTTAAATATTGACCTTATATCAGTATGTTTCTGGAAAAGTACACATGTTTTCTAGGTAATATACTTCTGACCACTCTAATATGTCTCCTGCTTTTATACTGAGAGCAAAGTTCCTTATTGTATTGGTCATGTTTCTGTGGCAGAGATTATTGAATTCAACTGTGCTTGGTTAAATCTATAATCCTTCTACTGTCAGAACTTGAAATCAGAACAATTTACTGACTTTTAAACATTAGCTAAGTCAACTCTGTATCTTATTACCTCATCTTAATAACTACGTTTATTTTAAGAATTAAATAGTAGCTACAAAGTCACAGAGCACGTTTGGCAACATGATCAAACAGCTTCTGCAACCTTATTTTCACCTTCATGTAGTTTAAATAGATTGCTATAAATTTACACATATTTTTTGCATTCTATCAATACAGCAGTGGAGGAACTCTCCTTTCTCATTATCACTTAACATTATTTTGTAAAGATGAGATGATTAATAAAATAAGTGCATAAGATGAGGTAAATCAGTAACATAAATGCGCAAAATAATGCTTTATAAACCTAGCAAGAGAATATTCCAGGAAAGTTAAATTTCATAGTTTATAGTAAGAGCTAACATGACATACACCAGATGACAGGGAAGAATCCCCTAGTAATTTAAATATATACATTAAAATCATGCTTCAGGTGAATTCTGAAAGTCTGTACTAACTATTCTTACTTTTTGGTAAGGGGACCGAGGTAGTCAGATGTGAAGGACTTGACCAAGTCCATTGATCTAAGAAAGGGAAGTGTTGCTTGCCAAGGCTTCTGAATGTATCTTTGTGAGAATTTTAAGACTGTGGAAGTAAAAGCAAAACAGGACAAAAATTTTATTTAAAAAACTTTATCATCAACTTTGTTACTGACATTAATATGTCATATAACAACTATTGTTAATTTTTTATTGTTTTGAAGTTCTGTACCATTTTTATTATTCTATGTTGCTTTGTTTTTGTCTTTGTTCTTTTTATTTTTGTTTTTCCCCTTTAAAATTAAAAAAAAAAACCTTTAGTCTCCTGATAAAAAGGTGTGAATATTATGAGCTTTTTTTCTGTAAATTTTTCATTTCAAACTTGTATCTTTTTTGTACAATAAACTAACATGAGCTCTTGTTTCTTGGAGAACGCATCTCAGGAAAACATGTTTCTAGAGATGCTCTATACTAAATGTGATACAGTGAACACAATGTAGGCCATCACAGGAAAGGTTGATGTAATTATGTGAATTCAATAAAAATAAAATTTAATATTTGAGTTAAAATTTTGCACACAAGTAAATCAAAATACTTACGAGTAACTAAAAGTTGCCACATCTGGATTGAGATCTTGTCTTAATGATTATCTTTAGAGTGTTACAACTACTTGCAGATGAAATAAGAAATTGAGTGGAGCTTTTACTCTGGAGCTCCATTTTTTTAAGGAATATATTCCTCCAAACTATTAACTTGACTGAGGTAGTGGGTTTGCATCTTGTTTTGCTTCTTTCTCCAGCCTTACATTTAGATTGTTTTAATGATATAAGTTTACCCCCATTACTTTTAATTTGTTGCTACTAATTTGCCGTTTTCTTATAAGAGAAAAATAGGTATGAGATAAACAAATGAGACTAGAGTAGACACATATTTCTCATCAATATTTGCAAATGTTTTCATATGTTTTCCAAGTATCTAAGATTAACTTCTAGGTAATTTGCATGATTTATATATTTCTCTAATGAATTACAAGTGTTCTTAAAATGTTAATTTTTTGATAGCATCAACCAGAAAATAATTTTTTGAAAAATGCTAAATTTTATTTGCTTCCAATATCTGTGGCTAATAAATATCTAATCTCTTCCAACAGTTCTAATCTTTTCATGTTGCAATGTGTTATGTGTGCACTGAAAACCATATAAAAATAATGAAATTCATATTTTCACGTTGACTCAATTGCAATTAAAATACCATACTGGAAATTATTCATATTTATTAAGCTACTTTGCCAAATTCATTTGTGAGCAACCACTTAATTAACACAAACTGAAATTACTAATATTATTTTCTTAGGATTCATTCCAGAGACACAGAAGTGTTTCAAAATATGCAAATCCAGACTCTAAATTGAATACAGCACATTAACAGAAACAAGGACAACATAACATATAATCATCTCAATAGATAAGGAAAAAGCACTTGAGGAGATCCAATATCCATTCATTATAAAAAAAAACCCTGAAGAATACATCCCCAGACCTTGGGGAGAAGTGGGGGGCTAGCAGGTAGATGGCAGCAAGTTTGAAGCCAGCCTGAGCTACACTGTTTGTTCAGTAACAGTCCTAACTACACAATGAGACCATGTATCAAAAATAAAAATAAAAATACCTAAGAACATTGGAACCTAAATCTGATCAAAAGCCATCTGTGACTAACCAACAGTCATCATTATACTAAATCAAAAAAAGCTGAAAACTTTCACTGTAAAATCTGGAATAGAACTAGTTTGCCCACTACTACAACTCCTGTTTAATATACTTCTGGAAAACTTAGCCAGAGTAATTAGATAAGAGAGGAAAAAAAAAAGATAAAAAAAATACTTGGAAAAAGCAAATAATACTCTGGTTTCTCCTCAGATTGTATAAATTTTTCGCCTTTTACAAAATATATGGATAAGAAAATAATGTTGAATTATTTGTTGATAATATGATCTTTGACATAGAAGATCCCACAGATTGCACTAAAAGACTCCTGGAATTAACAGCTAAATTCATTAGAAAGCACGACATAAATTTAACACTCAAAAATCAATACCAATACCAAACACCAGCAACAAACTGACCAAGACAGCAATTAGGCAAACAACATATTTCACAACAGTATCAAGGACAATGAAAAATTTAGGAATTAACTAAGGCAACTAAGAAAAGGAAACATGAGGTAAAAATTACAATGCCATGAAAAATGTTTTCAGGAATGAAAATGGATATCAGGAGATGAAAAGATAGCCCTTGTTTCTGGAGAAGTAAAACCTGTGTGGTAAAAATAGTCATAATTTCAAAACTTTTCATGTAGGTTTAATAAAATTCTAATCCAAATACTAATATAATTCTCACAAAAGTAGAGAAAACAAAACAAAAAAAGTAGAGAAAACAGTTCTAAACGTTATTTGAAATGAAAGGCAATCTAGAATAGTGAAAACAATTCTGGGCATGAAGAGCAAAGAAGGCACATCCTACTAGTAGATTTCACATTGTACTACAAAGTTACAGCAAAGGTACATTGATAAAAGCAGAATTGTGTTGGAAAAAATATACTTGTGGATCAATAGACCACAATAGAGGGTGCATAAACAACTCCAGGCAGAATCACCTATCTTATCTTTGACAGAAGAGCCAACATACTTGCTGGAGGAAAGACAGCCTCTTTAACAAATAGTGCTGAGAAAACGTGCAATCCACATGCTGAAGTTTAAACCTGGACCTGTATCTCTCACCAAAATGGATCCAAATTCTAAATATGAGGGGCCAGGGAGATAGCTCAGTGGAATAAACTCTTCCCTGGCAAGCACGAGGGCCTGAGTTCAATCCCCAGTTCCACAAAAAAAAAATTCTAAATGTGAAAACAAAAATACCTAATATTCCACAAAATATTATAGGTACCATTCTTGAAGCTGTATGTGTAGTCAATGGTTCTGTGAACAAAACTTCAGTTGTATAGGAAATATTACAAAGTATTAGACAGGCAGCACATATTCAGAAGACCATAATGGCAGGCACTGCAAGCATGAACATACTATTACAAATTGCCAACTTCAGTACAGTTTAGTTCACAGGTGTCAGTATATATAGTTAGGGTGAGAATCTTTCCAATTAACTGCTAGATTCAAAAATCTTCTGAAAATTCTCAGGATCATTCCCTTACCCATCTTCTACATATAACTGTATGGCTTGCCACTGTCATGTTTCCTAGCTCTTCTCCTTTCCCTCTCTTAATTATTTAATCCTCAATTCTTGCTTTCCTTTTAGTTGTATTATACCTTTCTATTTGTATTTCTTCTTTTGAGTTCTTATACTAGGGAAACTATGATATTTACACCTGTATGTCTGGTTTATTTCACTTATGAGTATATCTTCAAGTGGCATCCACTTAAATATAAAGGCTTCGAGTTTATCATTCTTTATAATGAGTAATGCTCCATTGTATAAAAATACCGCATCTTTTTCATCCATTCCTCAGGTGACAGGCATCTTAGTTGTTCAGTTGCTGCTGTGCTGTCTCTTGGGTAAATGATTGTTCAAAAACAAGGGGGTGATGAATGAAGGCAGGAGACACGAAAAGGAATGTTGTGGGACTCTCCTGCTACTAGGTTGTATATGGTTAGATTTGTGGACTTATGTGTAAGCATAAGAATTATATAATTCTTTATGCCTATTTTTAAAATATATTTTAATTTTTTAAATGTTTCATATTCTGTAGGGACTTAAAGTTTAGCCTATTAATGCTTGATGAAAAATACATGTTCCATGTTATGCCTAATGTTTGATATTCAGACAGATAGTGAGGTTAAGCTTAACAGCCTAGGTTTATGGTAATAACAATAAACTTCTCTTCTGGAGGGTTAACAACTTATGTTTGCAGACCAAAAATTAGAGAAAAAGGAGGGCTACAAGGAAAGCCAACATTTTGGCCCTACCCTTCCAAGGTCAATTAAAACTCAGGACATATGATAACTTGTACAGTAATGACAGGTAACTCAGTAGTGTCCTACATTTTCTGATCAAGGAGATTATGGGGCCAAAGAGGAAAGTGATCAGTGATGTAGAGTGTGCCTAAGGAGAGTCACATGGAGAGAAAACATTCTCTCAGGCTTTCACAGAGAGCACATTGGCCAAGCAATGGCCATGACTCATCCACGTGGCTGACACTGACAAAGGTTCTACAATCTGAGGTACAGGATCTCAGCATAAATCCTGAGAGAATTTCACTGACCTTATCAGACCCAAAAGCTACAACTCTTATTGCATAGGTCCTGCTTTACCTTGGTCTTAACCATCCAGAAGGAAAGTATAAAAACGAAATATAAGGAGTAAAGCCATGCTGTTATGTTGAGCTGTGTGGGACTCAGGTCAACAATTTCTGACATTGCCAGTGAAGTAGATGACCCAATGCTATTATGGACTACTGTACTATTTTGGAATATTTTGCTGAGTTCACACACCTATAATATTCAAATGACAGAACTAAACAAAAAAGTGGATACAGATGAATGTCCATTTTTATCTGTGTATTCAAAATGGTTAGGATATATAGTTACATTCTCTTAATGAATAGAGAGATTTGTTCTAGTAGTGTTTTTAAATAGGATATAATATCTGCATCTTGTATAGCAAATAACCAATAGGAAGAGAGTATGCAATGTGTTAATTATTGAAACTGTCTTACCAATATGGTTTGAAACTGTCTCATTGCTATTTGTTTCTCAATAAAATTATGGAGAGGAAAAAAAGGAAATGCAAATAAAAATAAATAAAAGTGGGAAAAAAGTATTAGACACACAGGTTTAAAGGCTGGCTCCAGAATTTGCATGATACATAAGTAAACAAGACTCCAATAAAGATGTACAAACCACCAATAGATATCTGAAAATGTTCCACATCACTCACCACTCAAGAAACACAAAACAATGGTGAGGTGCCATCGCAGTCATGAAACGATGGCTACCTATAAGAAATCCACCAGCCACAATGCTGGTGAGGCTTCAGGGCAAAAGGAATCTCATCCCTGTTGATGAGAATGTAAAACAGCTCAACTACTATTGAAATTTGTATGGGGATTCCTCAAAAATCTAGAAGTAGAGGTTACATTTGACCTAAATGTTTTCCATCTAGGTATCTTTCTGAAAGATTAAAGATCCTACCACAATGACTCATGTATACTTATATTTTTATTTTCAAGGCATGAGCATTTAATTCAGATCACAGAACTTGAGATACACACATAACATAAAACCTTCTTACATTATTTAAATGCAAATAAATTTTCTTTTCAGGGCATCTATGCAAATAAGTTGGAATTATCTAAATACATTTCTAATACCATTCTTAAAATATCATAATTATACTATATCGAGCAACTTAAAAATACTGTTTCTTAATGTTTTTCTTTTTTAGAACTAATGATAAATGATGCGGTAGAATGGATTTCAGTAAGGGTGCTGGCCAAATAGCACAGCAGATTAAAGGGCCTGCAAGCAGGTGCAGGGGCCTGGGGATCAATCCCTGGGCCTGTTGTGCCGGCCCTGGCACCAGGGTGTGCTGAGATGTCTGTTGAGACTGAAATGGCAATTGAGACTGACTGTGATGGTGCGCGTTTGTATTCCCAGCTCTTGGGAGGCTGTAAACTGGCCAATCACTATGAGTCCAATCTACTAGTGAGACCCTGAACGCCCTTTAGATTCTTCCCTAAAATACAAAAATGAACAAAGGAAAAAAGAAAGAAAAGAGTAGACTTCAGCAGATTTCCTAGCCCTAGTCTCCTAAACTAAGTTTGCACTGACTTTAAATACTGGTGGCTATACAGGAATGAGAGATCTGTGTTTCTGCGTGCCCACACTTAGTGCAAAGACTGAGGTTTACTTTTTCAAATGGTTCAATCTCACTAACACATAAGCCCTTAGCAGACCTCTAATAAAAGACCAATTTGAAAATTTTAATGTTTTTACATTTAATAAACAGTTTTCTTGATCACCAGCCTGCTGGGCTGGCCCTGGCCTCAGGGCTCGCCGAGATTGTGATTGAGACTGGGCATGGTGTTGTGCACCTGTAATCCCAGTTCTTTGGGAGGCTGTACACAGGTGGATAACTATGAGTCCGACCTACACAGTGAGACCCTGTAGACACTTACTAAAAAATACAAAAAAAAAAAAGAAACAAAGAAAGAAATTCACAAATATTTACTTGCTTTCTCTTTCATTAATTTCTCTAATATTACCTAAAAATTAGCGTGATAGTGATTGTCAGTTTAAAAGAAATCTCCATCACTTACACTAAACTAGCACAAAAGTTTAAAATTCAGAGCAGAATTTTTAATTAGTACAAATGTTTACTACACGACCTAACACCTCTGTTCTTGAAATTTCATTTCTTATTATTATATAGCAATGCCTTGTTCTTAGATAACTAGAGCATTGTAGTTACCTACTTTGCTCAATCAGTAGTCACGGAACAAGGCTGTTTCCTATTTGGGAAGCTATGGACTGTACCTTCCATCTCTTCAAAGTCTACTTGAAGAAAAATAGAACTATTATCATTTAACTAAGTATAACTTCATTGTGCTTATTTATAGTATAACACTGAAAGAATTATTATGAATCATCTAAAATTGATCATATAAAATTCAAGCTTACCATCCAGAAGAAAAGTATAAAAATGAAATATAAGAAGTAAAGCCATGCTGTTATATTGAGCTGTAGGGGACTCAGATCAACAATTTCTGACATTGCCAGTCAAGCAGAAGACCCAATACTATTATGGGCTACTGGGCTTTTTTAGAATATTTTGCTGAGTTTACACACCTATAATATTCAAATAACGGAACTTAAGAACAAAAAGGGATGCAGATGAATGTCCATTTTGTATCTGTGTATTCAAATGGCTAGGATCGATGTACAGTTATGTTCTCTTAATGAATAGAGGGATTTGTTCTAATGGTGTTTGTAAGTAGGATATCATGTCTGCATCTTGTACTGCAATTAATCACTAGGAAGAATGTATGCAATGTGTTAATTATTGAAACTGTCCTACCAGTTTGGTTTGAAACTATCTCAGTGCTATTTGTTTATCAATAAATTTATGAGAAAAAAATTCAAGCTTAGAGAAAATGAGTTCTTTGGTTTATATAGTGATACCTACATTCAGGAACACCTTTCTTTGCAAACAATTAAGTTCACACATAACAATGTTAGGCCAAGTTTTGGGTCCTTTCTCAGCCTCCGCAGTGGGTGACAGACACAACCCTAGCAGTTTTCCACACACAAACACAAATGCATCTATCTTCCCCAAAATTGTGAAACAAATTAAGTTCATAAATTCAGGTAGCCCTGTATTTTATATTTATACTAATTTCAGTCATTGAAATTTGTTTCAAGTTTCCAACATTAAATATGTAAGGTTTTGGTAATTTATATTTTGCTTTAACTGTAATCTTTTTGCAATTCTGCCTACTATAAGACATCCTTCTGGGATATTTTAGATTTCTTCAAAAATTCATCCTCCTTTCCATCTCAGAATTTAGTACATTATTGCCTAATTGAAAGTATATTAACTCTTAACTTTCCAATTATCATGTGCTCCTGATTAACTGGAATATAAAATGGATAACAGTATATGTCAATGTTGAAAACAAATATAAACAACATGAATAAATAATTCATAGAAACAGATACGGTAAAATAAGCAGAAAATCCTTAAGGCTTGGGGGTGTAGTTCAGTGACAGAGTATGTGTAAGTAAGTGTCTGGGTCTAATTTGTAGTACCACAAATGCATAAATAAATAAATAATAAAGAACTTCAACAAAAATTTGACATATGGATGCTACATATGCTCACATAAAATGCACACACACATTTTAAAGTGTGCATATATTGATATTATATATATTTTGAAATATATAAATGAAAATATCTCTTAATAATAAATGGATATTATCACAAGAAAACATACACATTTGATACTGTTTTTCTGGAGAAAAAATAGATATATAATGGTTCAAAAATTAAATATTGACACATTTTGACCCACTGATTCTACTTATAAAATAACGAAAACTTACACAAGTACAAAACATTATGCACAATTTTCCAAACTAGTAGGCTTCTTATTTTTCATCAGAAACACTGTTTAAAATAATCAATAAGAAATGGGCTGGATATAGATATATAAATGTTGAAAACAACGTAGTGAAACCCAAGCAGTTATATAGAAAAATATCCAACAGTTATAAATAAAAACATTGTAGTGACTCATTGTATTTGTACATGTACTTGTTCATTGTAGTGCACTGCTTCTTCTCACAGTTTGTTAGACAGTTTCTAGCACTAATAACTAAATACTTGAAGCAATGAACCTAGCATGAGGAGAATTTATATTGACTTGGGCTTTCAAGAGCCTAACCTTCTGCAGTGTTCCCTACAACTCACGTCTCTGCTGCAAGGGCAGAACTCTTCTGGCAGGGATGGGAGGATCACAAAAATGTGTGGTGTGGTACAGCAGAATGGTAAGTAGTTTTCATTGAATATTAATATTTAAATGAAAGTGAAATAATGTAAGTTAAATCTTGTATTGAGAAAGTGTACTCTGCACATCTTTGGAGGATTACATGGTTTCTACAAGAATAATTTAATATTCACTCGGATTTTAAAGCTGAATGACATTTTGTTCATGAAAACGTAAGGCTTTCCCTCATTTTATTATTGACACAAAACAGAACACATTATATTACTTACTCCTTTTGCTTTAGATTAATAGCTAATAGCAGAATGGATTAATCTATTGAATACTGAGAAAGCATGTTGTGTTGTGTTTAATTTTAATTATTGAATTCCTGGGCATGAATTTTTCATGTATAAGAGAACATTGTGACTTGAAATACACCTACAAGTATGCTTTTAATATATTGGAACTTTGTCAGATTATTTAAAATTACACTTTGGCCCAATAAATAGTCAGCATCTTTTTTCAAAACTATTTGACAATCTGACACTCTTTCTGTTATTTTCTCCCAAACGTGCCCTGATTTTATATGTATTTATTTTTTAATGAAAATATAATTGATTTTTTTTCTATAGAAGAAGTGTTAAATAGAAAAATAAACATCTGACAACAAAATATTTAAATTGAAGTGAAACCACATTGGTTTTAATGAACCTCTATTTATTTAAATAAATGCCAATTCTTGGTTTTATAAAATAAGTGTACTGTTATACACAATGTGACTATTATGTGTGACAAAGAGTACTAATAAAATTAGCTTGCTAAAAAGTCAGCTGAAAATTATTTAAGTATTTATTATATTATAAAACTTCAAGATCTTCTGTAGATAACACAAAACATTAGTGTTGTTTATAATATGACAGGTAGATGTATGAAGCAATTAAACAAAAACAAATAGAAAATTCTTAAAAATTTCTGGGAAGTCTCTCATTCTGACTAATTTAATACCTAAAGCAGTAAGGAGAAAGGACTGCTAGTATACACATATTGTGTACACATTTTTTAAATGCTAACTTTACAAGTTACAACACATAATTTTTTAATAAATTCTGCAAAATTAAAATATATAAGCATAATTTTGAAACAAATAAAAGTGATAATAGATTTTGATGTAAAAGGAGTGTTGCAATATATAAAAATGTAAGAATTAAAAAGAACCAAAGAGTAAACACTTCTAAACAGGAGGAAGAATGGGAAGTGTATGTCTTCCGTGTTCTGTATCAAACATTACATTACATTCATTTATATTCATGTAATTCATACTCAAAAGTATATGATTAAGTAGTTCCATCTATAGCAATGCTAGTTCATAAATAAATTTCATATATAGATATCACCAAGTAGTGACAATATTTATTTATTTCAGGGATAGAACATGGAATTTTGTTCTTGCCAGGTAATCACTTATGCTGCTGAGCTACATCCTTGGCCCAGTGGTGTCAATATTAATAAGAAAATCAATAGTATTGATTGATCAATTGTAGTGACATTCTGTTTACATACACTAGCCACATAAAAATGTATTTTAGAAATTCACATTATATAGTATTATGAAACAACATAGGGTCCAAACTAGGACATAGGGTCCAGTAAGTTAAATAGGAACTCATAATCGAACTATGAAATTCTAAATGATTAAAGCAACATGTCTCCATTAGATTTTACAAAGAGTGAAGAAAAATGTACAAATTATATTCACCATATCTCTGTATACTCTGTGCATATATATGTACAATATGTGAATGAAATCTATTTTATCTGTCAATATTTGCCACATTAGGTATATATATATATATATATATATATATATATATATGCCTAACTGTCTACATCTACAAAATGCTCTAAATGAGATCCATGCAAGTGATGTGGCCAAAGTAGTTTGTGTTTAAAAATAAATGTTCCCTTTATGATTTACCACATACTGTTTTCCAGATTTGAGGAGGATGTGAATAATATGAAACACCTTTCATGGAAGGTGAAGTCATTCAGCACTTCTTTTGAACAGGGATGAATAATATACCAGCACTGAGGAAATGCTGCTGTGCTTAAATCTTGTTTGGAACTAACAGACCCAGACTTCTGCCTCTTTTCTTTTATATCACTGTCTTCAATCCCTGTAAGTGTGACTCTACTGTACGGGGAGGGTTTAGAACCAATGGGAAGAGTGGGGGCCCAACTGTCCCCCATTTCCACTGTCTTCTTTAAGGTGCTTGACATACACAGGACACATTTGGGCTTTCCAGCTGCCAGCTGAATCAGAGCAAGCAACCCTAATCATGGCCCAGAAAGCACTACTGCACTTCTCAACAAAATATTGTGAAATATAATAAAATGGCTTTTGTAACCACTAAATTTTGAGGTCCTTTGTCACATATTAACAGATAATAAGAAAAAATAAATTTGGAAACTATTATGGATATCAAAGGGCAAGCAAGCTAGAATGGAATGGTAACTAGAATATTTTGACTACTAAAGGATGGCTTTAATTTTTTAAATGAAGTTTTATTTTTGTACCTTAGACTATGTCCTTTTTTGATCAGGTAAAATAAAATATAAATCTTCTTATTCAAAAAGTTATTAAATTGTTTCTTCAAAACCCAGCAATGGGCTAGCCAGATAGCTCAGCAGACTAAAGTGCCTGCTAAGGCAGAACACAGGGAATGAGGTTCCATTCCCAGCACCACAAACCATGCCAGACCCAACCCCGGGTCGCACTGAGAAGGCAACTGAGGCTGATGCGTGGTGGTGTGTGCCTATAATCCTAGCTCTTGGGAGGCTGAAAACACGCAGATCACTAGAAGTCTGATCTACGTAGTGAGACACTGTAGACCCTGCACTAAATATATTAAAAGGAAAAGAACAACATTACATTTAACAAATCACAGGGCTCTGGAGTGTCTAGGTATTCCAAGGGATGCATATGAATTTAAAATTAGGCAATAGGTCCATCTGTAGTGTTCCAAGTGACAAATGTTCTGGTCTTGGTCATATCTCATCTTTGAATGCCATTCCATTATGTGTGTTTTTTCATCCCAGCCACCCAATGATAAACATTAAGGTTATTTTCATCTCTTTGCTGTTGTGAACAATGGTGCAGTGAACATGGGAGAACAGATATCTCTTCAGCACACTGACATTTGGATACATATAATAGTGAGATCATGAAATCAGTGGTAGTTATGTTTTACACTTTGAAATAGCCTGTGTATTTTTTTTACTAAAATGGTTACACTTTCACATTAGCATATGTCTAAAGTACATACTGATTACATTTTCTGTGGGAGGTAGAACATGTTTGTAAAGCACCTTAGTTCTTTTTCATTCTCTCTCTTTCCAATACTACCATGCTCCCTCCAACTCTTGGTCTCCTTTTTTTGTGCAAAACTTCTGTGCACACTTAATGTTTCAATTTTATTTTTTTTCCACCCTGTGTTCCTCCTTGTCTCTTCATTTCTTGTTCCCTTTCCAATTAAAAAAAAGTCCACACTAATTCACATTATGACCAACATTATGTAAGGCTCCCTTTTCTCCACTCCCACACTAAGCTTTTTTGTGTTTCATTTTGTGATAATAGAGAAACTAAATGTCAGGATATCTCATTCACTTGTACTCATGCCAACTATTACACATTTTTTCTTTTAATATTTTTGAGGAATGTCTAAGTATGTTATACATTAATAAATACAATATTTTGTTTACCTGTAAAGGAGTACTCTGAGTTCCTTATATATATTGAATACTAACTTATTATTATATGTAGTTTACAAATATTTCTATCATTATTTTTTAAACTTCATTTTAATTTAGTAGTGTGAGTCTATAGAACATGCACTTTAGAGTGTTCTTGGGGAGCGGATAGAGATGGTCTCTTGTATCTTGTTATCCCTTTCCTTCTCTCTTTATTCTCCTCCTCTAATTCTCCTTTCTCCATTCTTGTTCTTGTGGATATTATTAATCTTAGCCCATAAGGTTTGAGCTGTTTTTTCCTATTGTTTCTTATTGTTTCAAAACTTTGAAATTACATTTAGCAGCATTTTTCTGTTGTACAGAGAAACAAATACAATATGAACTCTCTTACTGATGGAAACTAAACAAAGCTCAACTTTGTTCAGTTAACAGGCAATAGAATTATAACCAAATAAGGTAATGGTGCTTAGTAAATGTTGAGAAAGACCTAGAAAGGGAAAGGAGAGTGATTTATGAACAAGAAGATATTTGTAGTGAGATGGAATAAATTGGGTTCTGTTGTACAGCAGGTTGATAACAGTTATCAATAATAGTTTGTATACACTATAATAGCTTAAAGAGTGAGATTTTAAGGTTCTCATTATGCAAGTTATATTATGTATCTGGTTATTTCAGCATCTCACTATGCAGCTCAGACTTGTGTTAATCCTCTTGCTTTCAGCCTCCCCAATTCTGGCATTACAGGTATATGCCACTACTCCCAGATTCTGGCCGGCTTGGCCTGCCCTTGGGGCAGGACTTGCACTGCATTTGGTACAGAGCTTGAACCACAGTCCTTGTGCTTGCCTAACCAGGTGCTTTAGCCCACCGAGCTATCTCACCAGACCCACATTACATAGTTTTGAGATGAATTGTGCTTCTTTCCCACATTTGATCATCACCAAATCATACACATGTGTCAAAATATTATAACATGCAAATATATAAAATATTTGACAATTAGTGGTTAAATAAAACTAATAGATAAACAATAAAATTATTCTGTAAAGTAAGTATAAGTGATTCAGTAATGTCTATTTATATTCAAGTAATGTTACAGTCCAAATTCAGCCATCAAATTCTATGCATCATAACTTATCTTAAACTGTTATGAACATGTAAAGTTGTAGAAACAAATCAGGACCCTTCCATTATACCAAAAGATAAAATGGGAATATAAATATAAACATGGAGAAAGCCATTTTTAGTAGGCACGTATGTAGAATGATGCCAATATATTTTGTGAGGATACATATATTTTAATGAATAGCTCAAAATATTTATTTTGCATGACACAATTTCATGTACTTGACTAAATCACCACAATGAATACGATTATTCCATGTTACAAAAATGTATTAGATGAGGATGATGATGAGCATTACGGTGAAGAGGAAAATGGAGAAGGGATGTAGATATGGAAGGAGGGTGGTGTGTTGGAAGAAGGAGAAAAATGAGAATCAGAAATCTTAGTATATGCATCTCCCCAAGATGAACGGGAGCAGCACGCCCTACACATTTGGACCAATAAAAATTGCTGACCTTATACGTGATGTAACCTTGAACATATGTAAAGGGGCATTCCCTTAAATATGACTTTTTAACATGACAGACAATGCCTCTTAATTTCAGATTGGTGCCTTGTGGAAATAAAGGTCTCAACCTTTATGTGCTCAGACTACATCCCTTCATCACTCCAAATGCTCATATCTATTTGCTGGGCTGATTCCACATTCAGTTTGTTTTGTCTTTGACACCTGTATTACTTGGCCAAACTACATAAATATATTTTAAAAACTCATGCATAGATATTTTTCTTCACATACCTCCATGTGTGTGAATGTGTGTGTGTGTGCATGTGTGTATGTTTTAACATTTTCATCTATAACAACCTGATAGACATAAGTGAGTGTATTACTTTTAAAATAGACTTTCTAGGGTAACATGAAATTTCAGTGCTTTTTAATTTTCATTTCTCAAAGGATCAATGATATTTAATATTTTTCACGTATTTCTTTGCCCTTTGTATTTCTTCATCTGAGACATGTGTGACAAGAACACTGAGAGAGAAATTAGGGAAACCACATCTTTCACAATAACAACCCACCCAAAATGAAATAATTAAGAATCAGTCTAATGGGTAGTAAACTACCTAGGCACTTTAAACTTATGATCCTCTAAAAAAAGATAAAGAGGATTTCAGGAAGTGGAAAAATATTCCTTCTTTGTGAACAAGAAGAGGCAATATTGTGAAAACGGCCTCACACCCAAAACTGTTAGAGAGATTCAATGCAATTCTGATTAAAATATTATTAATATACCTCACAGGTCTAGAGAAAACATTCCCAAAATTCGACTGGAAACAGAAGAGCCCTAGCCTATAAACGAAAGCAATCCTGGACAACAAAGGCAAGAGAGGAAGCATCGCAATCCCTGAGTTGAAATTACAAAGCTACGGGGATAAAGCAGCGTTCTGCTGGCAAACAAACAAACAAACAAACACATGGATCAATGAAAAAGATTAGAAGATACAGATACAACAACAAACACTATTAGCCAACTTACCTTTTTATGTATTTGGTACAGGGTCTCACTACACAGCTCACACTCATAATGATCCTTCCATTTTCAGCCTCCGCAGTGCTGGGCTTACAGGCGTGCACCACCATGGCTGGTTTCCATGGTCACCTCACCATAGCTAGCTCAGCACACCTGGGGCAGGGCCTGCATGGCACGTGATGCTGCGGATCCAACCCAGGTACAAGTACTTACCTAAGCAGGTGCTTAGTCCACTGAGCTATCTTGCAGCCCTCACAGCAACCTTATCCTTGCCAAAGGGGCCAAACATATTCCCTGGGAAGAAAGACAGCCTCTTTTAAAATGGTGCTGGAAAAACTGGTTTTCCACATGCTGAAGGCTAAAATTAGACCCATGTTTGCCAACATGCACTAAAGTCAAAATGAATCAAATACTTAAATATTAAAAAAGACCGACTAAATCCACTAGAAGGAAAAGTAGGGAGAAATCCTGAAGCCATAGGTGTAGGCAGAGAATTCATGAACAAAAACCAAACTACATGGAAAATACTCTATAAAGAATCAACAACTTATATCACACCTTATTTAAAAAATTTCTCACAGTTAAGGAAAAATTTGACAATTTTCTGGGCTTTCAGATTACCACTCTTAAAGTGCTAGTGTTTTAAAATAGAGCTCTTGTGATGCTATAAACTTTTGTGATGAGTACTGCTTTGTTACATAATTTTAACTTGGATTCGTTCCATTTGTATTTGCTTATGTAATTTCAGGAGAAATACTGAACATCTGAGTCCTGGATGATACTAATGAACTAATTTCTGGGTTTAAAAAAAGAAAAGAAGTTAGAAACAGAGTAAAAAACCAAAACTCAGAAATTGGAAAACATTTTAACTGACCATCCCTCAGGAAGAATGGCTATCATCCTGAAGTCAACCAATAACAAATACATGTGCACTCATGTTTATATCAATGAAATTTGTCATAGCTAAATCTTGGAAATCACCCAAATGCCCATCAACTGAGGAACAAATACAAAAGATTGGTATTTTTATACAGTGGAGTATTACTCAGATATAAAGAAATATAAACTTGAGGTTTTCTAGGTAAATGGATACAACTAGAGATCATACTCATATGTGAAAAAAAATCCAACTTGGATGTGTAAACATCATATTGCCTCTCTAGTTTAAGAAGCAGAAAGAGTTAGTAAAATCTGAAAGGTACAATAGGTACTGTGAAAGGGAAAGAAACTGTTCAGCAGTAAGGAACAACTGCGATGAGGAAAAGGAGAAAAGAAAGAAAACAGGGAAAATATATGTGCATATACACAAGATAAATTGAATAACTGTACTGCTGATTTCTACTCATCTATTGAAAAGAACAGTTAATTCTTAATATTGTTTCTTCTTTGTAATTATTGACCAATTTTATTGACCAATTTTGAATGCTTATATCTGATAATCTGAAAAATCAGAATGAAGACAACAAAATGCAATGTAATGACCATTGCTGAATTCCTAAAAGACATTCCAGGTCCAAGTA
>NW_004524748.1:943691-969977 GCF_000260255.1 Octodon degus
AGTTAATTTGTTTCCATATATTCAGTGTGGAAAGCATGAGGAGCAGTAACATATTTCTCCAATTTTGCAAATGCATTAAACAATTAACTTCCAACAAAAGTTTTTTGTTTTGCTTTTAAGCAGTCAATAAAAGTAAATATTTCATATACAATTATGTCTATAGTCATGTTTCCTACTGTAAGAATTTTATGTAAATACCCTTAGTAAAGTTATAAGAAATGTAAGAAGCTGATGGGATACTCATTTGATAAAAGTAAGAAACAAAATTTTCACGATCTGTCCATGTGTACATTTTATTTCCACTGCAGAGTGAGGGATGTGTGATTTACATCTATGTAAGTCTAAACCAAAGGCAATCTTCTTAAACTCATAGCATATAATGGAGATTATCCTTAATGTCTAAAATATCTGTATATTAATACAATGAAAACATTTTACAAAATGCAAATTAGTCAATGTCCAGTCTGCCAGGACCACTGTGCACTACGCTGGTCATCCGCGCTCCCTCTTGCACACTACACTGCACTTGAATTCATTCTAAATCTCCGAAGCAGAGCATTTAAGCTGCTCCCAGGAAGACACTATACAAGGAACTTAAGTACAGTATTCAAAAACAATGATTTCTCTACCAAGGTCAAGTTTCACCAAACAATCCTTTCGCATATGACGTGTCTCACTAAATTATTATTGTACCACTGTCTGTTCACAGGCTTCACTAAATTATTGCCCTGTCACTATCTGTGGGGAGTCATTTCTTTTCTACTATGCTGGGGTTACTTAATAGTGGACCCTATTTATGCTACTTTTTTGGGTCTCCAGTGCTTATAAGGCTGATGGTTACATATTCATGTTTTCAGTTATGAGTTCAAAAATTTGTGCAGCCCACACTGTTCTGTTAACGCTGTTGACATAGGGGAATAGAATATACCATAGAGAAGCCTTCTGTGTTTTCAGGCCTTGCATTTTAGTGGAAATAATGAATTAATTCATAATCACATGAGCTGTTCAAGAATTAGCCTATTTCTTATCAGAATAAAATAATTTCCTCAGCAAGTAAGTTAGTATCAACATAACTGGGAAATGTTCTGAGTTTGTTAAAAGTTTGATGTCCAAATACCAGGACTCAGCTGTGGACTTTATGTGCTTTCTACTGGTGATGTACTGGAAACTGCTTAGACTGTGCAGTCAAGAAAGCCAAAGGGCGTTCCACGAGGAGGAGCCCGCGTCCCGTGAGGTCGTCCCATGGGGAAGTACAAAAGGAGCAGCGCATATCCAGGGAACGGAAAGCACAGAAGTTCTGAGGCAGGAGAGAACTTTACATACAGCTTAGAAATAGCAGCAGAAAGTGAAAGACTGAGAGGTAGTGAACACTGGAGCTGGCGGGGGAGCTGCACAAGACGAAAGGCAGAAAGCGCCAGCGGCTCCTTCAGATGTGGCAGACTACAGAAGTTTTAGAAAAGTAAAAACCCAATGAAACATTTTTTAAAATGACACTGATTTACTAATTAAAAAGCAAAATCTTGGCTTTACCACTTGATTTGACAAGAGTGAGCTCTATTTTTCAAAAAGGAAAACATCTGGTAAGTCGTGTTTTGAGCCATGCTGAAGAAATAGCATTTTGAACTGAAATAAAAAAGAGAAGGAAACTTAATGTTTGAACATTTTGAAACACACTTTCGAGAGAGAAATGATAGAATTTGGTGAACGTAAGTAGTCATTTCTTTTATATAAATTTGAAATTCCTCAAAAATAGCGTTAAATTGTCTTGCAACATTAGATATCTATAACAGATCCTTCCCAAAGGACTTACCATTTTTAAAGAAATAGAAGGGATTTCTATTTTTAAAGAAAGTTTTGTGGTAAATAGTAAATACCAAGAATTATTATAACTAAAGCTTCTCTTCGACTTATACACATAAATATTAACCTTTTTTCACTTCTGTATAAGCACTTCCATTCTCTTTCATTCTTTTCTGATACAAAATCTAATTTAATTTGAATAAACAGTGTTAAATAGATTCTCTTTCAGACATTATGCTATCTTGAGACTCAAGAGTAAATGAATCACATATTTATTTTCTGAAGAGATCATAATGCACAAAGAAGAAGACATAAGATTTAATTATGCAGATATCTTTCTTTTAATATTGAACTTAATATATTTTAAAACAAAATTATTTGATAAATTTAATATTTATTTTAAAAATGTATTTGTTTCTTAAAATATAGGATACAAAATCTTAGACCAAAGAGAAAAAAATACTCCAGATGACTAGCCCAATATTTAGTGCTACAAATTTTATATGCTCAGAAATTGTACAGGCTGTTAGCAACTGACATGCTGAGAACTAATGAAGTTTTGGCAGAGGTTTTTGAGGGATTTTGTGCCTTTGTGGGTAAAAAATTGAAATTTATTGTCAGCCAAGGAGAGAAATTAACAATGAGTAATCATTAAGAATGATTTTGGCTATAACCATAAAGCAAATGCCTGAAGAGGAAACATCAATCAGAAGTTTATCTGTATCACTTAGTTGTAGATAGATACAGAATACGTCCAAGATGGTGGCTTAATAGCCACTCATTTCATCAGGTGGCGAGCTGTGCTGATCTTGCCAGGGCTTGCTGTAGAAGGCGGCTCAGTCTCCATCGCTGAAATGGCCTCATTTGCATTCTAGCTGCTGCCAACCATGGCTGCTCTGTTACTGCCCATAAGGCCTCTGTGATAGGCCAGCTTCAACTTCCCCACTGAAAGATCACGCGTCAACCTGCAAATACGACTTCAGCTTGTTAATGTTTTATGTGATAATATTCTCTTGACACAAAGTAAATCACACTATTAATTGCAGACACAGGAATTGAAGAAATAATCTATATAAATTAGACAAAAATGCTACAAAGAAATGATATTATTTTTGGTTTTTTTTCTCTAGTCTATATATTTTTCAAATATTAGGTGGGTTAAATTCAGATGAAGCTGTGATTCTAATAAACCATATACCACTGGTTGTTAGAAATAAGAATAATTTTCCTTTCGGTGATTAAGTTATTTTTGCATATTTTTAATACATGTCTGATACTTAAAATAAAATGTAAATGAGATGGTGTGATAAAAAAGACCACCACTAATTAGAAGCCCAAATAAAAAATAAACAATAAAAATATGTATATAAGACCCTAATACTATCATTATTTAAGAACTCATAAATTACCATGAATAATCAAGATATGAAATTTAATTAAATCATAGAAATTGCAAAAATTTAAAAATATGAAGAAAATAATAGGCTTTTGAACTTTAGATATGTCAGATAAATTTGATTAAAAAAGTGACAGATTTTATTTCTATACTTATGAAGCAAAAATATTAGAGGCAATAAAATATTTACTTAATATAAAATTTAATCTATAATGCTTAGAGCCTTACAAAGACTTTAGAAAAGAACTAGATTTATTTATAGTGTGTATATAAACACACACACACACACACACACACACATATATATATATATATATTTTTTTTTTCTTTTTTTTTTTGCTTTTTTTGCAACTTGGTCCTGCTATGTACTGCAGGCTACCCTCAACTCACTGTCTCACTGTATATCCCAGGCTGCCTGTAACACACAGTAATCCTTTTGCCTCAGCCTACAGAACACTGAGATTACAGATGTGTACCAACATGCCTGGCTTCATTTGTAATATCTTATGTCTTTAGCTTTGTTAATAAATCACCAAAGTATCACTAAATAATCTCTTTAAAATTGATGAGTAAGATTTAAAATCAGTTTCTATATTAACCTAGACTTGTATATTGTACCCATGTAAATTAAGTCAAACAAGATAAATAACAGTAATTTAAAAGTATCACACTGTATATTGTTGTTTTCATAGTAGTTATTCAGAGTACAAGATGCAGACATGATATCTTGTCTAAACACTATTATTACAATTTTTTCTTCTCATTGAACTAAGAGAAAGTAGCTGTATATCTATCCTATTTTGTATATACAGATACATTTTTTTCACTAGAAAATGATCCTTCATTTATACCTCACCTTTTTGTTTACTTTTGTCAGAGATGGGTATCCCATTGCCATTCATATATTGTAGGTGCATGAATTCACCAAAGTAATCCAAATATAGTCCAGTAGTCTATAATAACAGTGGGTTATCCGCATGACTGGAAATGTCAGAAGTTGTTGTCTTGTGCCTTTTATAGCTCAGAATATTAATATGGCATTGCTTTTTATACCTCATTTATACTTTTCTGCTGGATGGTTAAGGCCAAGATAAAGCAAGACCTATACAACAAAAAATGTAACTTTTGTATCTGACAAGGTCAGTCAAATCCTCTCAGGATTAGATTTCTAAATTTCTATGTAAAATATGTAACTCTTTATTTTTATTAATTTTTTCACATTCTATAGGGATTTATAGTTTAGCATATCAACAACTGTTGGAAAATACTTGTTCTATGTTATGTCTAAGGCATTCGATATTCAGACAGTGATGTTAAGCTCAACTGCCAATGTTATAGGGCAATAGTATCATTAAGCTTCCCTTTTGCAGAGTTAACAACTTATGTTTGCAGACCAAAAAATTAGAGATATTGAAGGATCACAAGGATAGCCAACATTGTGGCCCTAGCCCATCAAGATCCGTGAGGATTCATGACATCAAAGAACCTGTACTGTAACATCCTGTAACTCAGTGGTGTCCCAAATTTTCTGTTCAAGAAGATTATGGGGCCACAGAGGAAAATGATCAATGATGTAGAGTGTGCCTAAGGAGAGTCACATGGAGAGAAAACATTCTCTCAGGCTTTCACAGAGAGCAAATTGACCAAGCAATGGCCGTGACTCATCCACATGGCTGACGCTGACAAAAAATCTACAAACTGCTGTACAGGGTTTCACAAACTGACTTCTTTATGCTTCTCACTGTTGCATTTTGAATATGTTTCTCTGTGACAGAGGTCAGTGAACCTGCAACCTACAACTGGGTTAGGGTGAGTCGTGTTCCCTGTCTCCTCTATGAGGAACTTCCTCAAGCATGATCCTATGGCACCTTTCAGCAAGCCATCAGGAGGAAACTACAGCACTGGTTGAGTTCTGCTAAGTGCCTGTCTTTCTTTCCAACCCTGTGACAGCTCAGCTTGGCTTTTTTGCTCTGTAAGCCTCTATAGCTATTTCCCATTTCAGTGGCCAGAGGTTCAGATAAAAGAAATCTTCCTCACTTGCCTTGTACTTTGACCTTCCTCCTCAAAAAATTTCTAATCTCTTTTATTTGGTGATCAAAATTTTGATAGACCTTGTCTCTCTTCAAAAAGGTTGTAAGTGGAGGTCACTGGAGAAAGTTGCACAGGGAAGGGAATACCCTCCCCCAAATCTGAAGCAGTCCCAGTGCTACCCTGCCCCAGAGGGCCTGGGTGGGCACAGTGCCTGCCCAGCCATAGGACGGTACTCTTCCAAGGTCTGATGGTACCGTAGATTCACCAAGCTTGCGCAGCAATGTGCGCCACCATCGTAGAAACACCCTCTATAACCAGGGCTCAACTCATGCCATTTATGGAGTCTTCCTGGCTCCTAGCACCGCTTTCTCTGCCAACAGGATTTCCTATAGCACTCTCTGGGAGCTCTGTGGATGATTTTTTATCCAAATGCTCATGTGTTTCTTGTAATAATTGCAGGCTCCTGCTGATCTGTATATCTAAAAATCGTGGGCTCTGTACTTACTTCAGACAAAGAGACATCTCCAGATTTTTTCAAGTTTGTTTGCTTTTTTTTTTTTTTTTGAAGAGAATAAAAATGATAAAACAAAGAAATAGTACAGAATTTCAAAAAACAAGATTTCAGGAATTTGCCAATGGTTAGGTTGCATAGTGTTGTCTCTAAAGCAGATATTCAGATTACTAGATACATAAGCACTTAAAATCGGTAATAAATAAGCATTAACTGTTTCTTTTAATAAATCATTGAGTTCTTTACAGAAGTTGCAGATCCCCAGATATAAAGATCCTTGAGTGACTTTTTGTGTGTGTGAAACTCAGCTCTTACATTCTTGAACATGACATTTTTCTACGTATCTTTCTATTGTGAAAACATGATTAAGTTCGTATATTTTAGCCAGTTGAGAAATACATGGAAGCAGACAGGTTACTGCAGGAAAGATGAGGAACAGAGGGCCAAATGGACCAGCAGTCTCTATTATGTGGTGGTGAGTACTGCTAGATCACAGGGATATCTGTGCCTGCAGCTCAGTAATTGGACTTGTTTGCTTACCACCAAATTTTAGAAAACTTGAGGGTTCTGTCTTCTCTAACCTGTCACTATCACTTTTCAGAAGTCAACATGACATGAATGTTATAGGATTATGGATAACTCAGTATTTATTCCCAAAATGTCACCCTAAAGAAGAAATATTGTATATAATTAAGACAATTTTAAAACAGAAAATTAAAGACTGAATGTTGAGTTTTCTTTGAATTCTTCATATACAAGATAGAAAATAAAAAGATATGGTTTCCAATTTGGTTTTGAAGCAAGGAGGAAAACTGACAAAGGATCATTTATTGTTCTGCTCTCTTTGTTTCTTTGCAATCTTATTAATTGTATGGCATTAAAGTAACAAAAGCATTATAAAATTATGTTGTAATTTATAAAAAGTAAACAACACTGCATAATTGGGACCTCCTAAATAGAATTCTGATGTCTATAGTTATAAATACAAAAGTCACATAAATATTACTGGATTATAATCCAGCATGGTGAATCTACCAAAAGGTATAATGTGATTTCATGTAACTGTTTTCTGTTTTGTCTCCATATTTTCTGTCTCCCAGCTAACATATTTGCAATAATTGCCTAACTCTCCCATCCTCTGTCTCTGTCTGTCTCTGTCTCTCTGCCTCCTACCCACTCCCTCTCTTCTTTCTCTCCCTCTTGCTCCTTCTTTTTCAGCCAATATTTTCTTTGCTTTGTGATACTTTAAACCATAAACACTTCTGGCTTCTTTGCTCTTGTACAAAGAAAGACAATAAAAACAAGACTAACAAACAAAAACAGTTTAGAGATATTCAAAGATTACCAAACTTCTTTGGGATATTAATAGAGATCTCTTACAAACTAGTCAATGCTAGAAAAAGGGCTGGTCTCCAGATGCATGTAAAATTCTTAAATTTGGTAATATAAATATCATATTTAATTTTTATTAACATATATATGTCTATGTGCTATCTAAAGAACATATCATCCTCCAAAGAGTTCTATCTGTGTTACTTTGTAGAGAAATGTAGAGCCAGATAATTCGCCCAAATAACTTTGCTCATGAGGCTTAACCAAGGCATGAATTTAAATTGGTTTCAGAAAAGAATAAGAATGTCTTTTAGGGGGAACTATCCACTCAGGCCCCTCTCCTGTTCCTCTCTTGGACAGGAGCTTTCTTTCTCTCAATAAATATATTCTGCTCATAGAAAAAAAGAATGCCTTTTAAATTGATAGCATATAGCATATACTTAACCTAGGTAATTAGTCGATCAAGGTAATATTTACCTTTACTAAAAAATTAAGATGTCTATTGATTTTGATGCTTCAAGTACAAAAACTTATAGGTTTCTTCAGTAAAAAAAAAAAAGAAAACAATATTTGAAATGTTATTGTATTTCTCTGTGTCTCTCTCTGTCTCTCTGTCTGTCTCTCTGTCTGTCTCTCTGTCTGTCTCTCTGTCTCTCTCTCTCTCTCTCTCTCTCTCTCTCTCTCTCTCTCTCTCTGTCTTTTTTTTCAGAACCAGGGATTGAACTCAGGCTCTTACACTTGCCAGGGAAGCACTTATACTACTGAGCCATCTCCCTGGCCCCATATCTTAATTTTTACAAGTAATGCAAAAATCAATTTTATCAGATGGATTATGTGTTTATAATCCAACATCCAAATCAATTGCTAAATTCAACTATTTCTGGCTTCAAATAATTTACAGAAAGAAAGATTTGTGACTAGCAAATACGTTTTCATAAATTATTATTCTAAAAAGAGGTATAATGTTTTATTGTTCAGATTGCTCCAGTCAAAATTCTAGTATACAAATATCTATCTATGAGGACAAGCCAGATTGTGTAGCGGATTAAAGTGCCTGTGTAGGCAGACTCGGAGCAGCATTCCATCCCAGGCCTGCCACCTGGTCCCACCTCTGGGGTGTGCTGAGGTTGTGACTGAGATTGGGCATGGTGGTATGTGCCTGTAATCCCAGGGCTTGGGAGGTTGAAGAGGAGGATTACTAGGAGTCCAATCTGTGTAGTGAGACCCCGTAAACCCTGTACTAAATACATTTTAAAATATCTATCTATATCTATATCTATCTATCTATCTATCTATCTATCTATCTATCTATCTTTATTGGCACAGGGTCTCACTACACAGATTGGACTCGTAGTGATCCTCCTGTCTCAGCCTCCACAGTGGGTTGGGATTATAGGTGTGTGACTGCACCACGGTGCCCAGTTTTGTTGGCCAGCACAGTCCACCTGAGGTTCCAGGCTGGCATGCCAGGTGGTACTGGAGATCGAGCCCTTGGCTTTGCGCTTGCCATTTAGGCTCTGACCACTGAGATATCTCTGCAGCTCTACAGTTCTATATTTTACCAAGTATGTTAGCCAGACGTGGTGGCACAGGCCTGTAATCCCAGAATTTGGGAGACTAAAGCACAGATATTGCAGTGGGTTCTAGGTCAGCCTGGGCTATGCAGTGAGTTCATCTAGGCTTCCCTACATAAGAGCTAAAAAAATTATTATGAAAAAATTCCACAAGCCAAGGTCCTTTGTTCCTAATAACTAACAGAAAAAACTTCCTGTGGTGTGAAAATGCAGCTGCCTGTACCATTCTGCTTTTGTTTTCCTTACTGAAGAGTAAGCCACTCCCTTTTTTAATTTTAAAAGATTTTATTTTATAATTTTAGATTATACATTGTAAAAAATTATGTACCAACTTAAATAAATATAACAAAAATTGTCCAAAAAAAGACAAGAAGAAGAGTTTACAGATCAGTCATATAATAGTTCACTCTATGCCAAAATCAAGAAGCTTCTATTCATATAATTAGAATTCTCAAAGTAGAAGGGGTTAAGCAATGAATATTCAAAGATTTAAAATTTCTGAATTTAGTTAAATTATAACACCACATTTCCAATAAAAATAAATTTTTGCACAAGAAATATGAATAAAATCATACCAAGATATACAAAAATGAAAATTTCCAAAACCAATAGTACAGAAAAAAAATACAACATAATCATAGAAAAAATTAGCTGTGGAAGAACAAAATTAAATAACATCTTATTCCACATTAGGATAAAAAAAAAACATGTGGCTAAGAAACTAGACTTATTCATTCAAAAGACTGAAAAAAATTAAAAAAGATCTGTCCTCATTGAATTTTTAGCAAACATACCTTCGAACACTAAAAGTAAAGTATTTTCCAGTTATACAAACTCCAAATATTCCAATACCTCCAGATATAGCATATAGAAAATAACAAATATCATAATCCAGAAGGCAAGATAAATTGCTGTATCATTCTAGATAAAGATAAGGTGTTCTCAAAATGGTAGTTATGCAGGACTATGTAAAATGTAATAATAAAAATACATCCATTTAAAAGGTCATTGAAGATTTCACCAAAACAGTATAAATCTTATGTTAGGTAACATAAATATTTTTTTCGTACATATATGTGTGGTTTTTTTTGTGTGTGCGTGTGTTAGTGTAAAAGACAAGGAAGAACTAATATAAAGTCAATGGAAAATGGAAATACACTTTTTAAAGCTTATGACACTAGGAGAAAATATTATACCATGTCTTATAAGAAAATGCTAAGTCAAAAAAAAAACAGTAAAAATCAAAAATAAAAATTTAAATTAAAAAATATCCATAAAATTAAGTATTTAATTCAAATTAAATTAAATATTTCAAAATAATATTCAAAAATTAAAATTAAATTGTGGGTCCAATTAAGAGGCCAGAATGTAGTGTATCATATGTACAAATCTGTGATCAATTCAGAGTACTCACATAGTATTTGGTTAGAGTAATATATACAAAATATCAACTAAGAAAAATTTTCATTAGAGTAAAGAATAACCTATGAATAAAATATAACAAAAATACTGGAATGGCAAATATATGACCAGCACTTCTAACAGTTTGCGGATAGGATATTGCACAAAGTTCTAGTATGTGGTGGACTGGACAGTGTCCATGACTGTTACTGTTGGCCAGGTGTCACTTGTGGGACTGAGATACTGCTATTTCCTTGATATATCCTCTGTAGACCCAGACAGAATCATGACCCATAGGGTGCAGGAGAAGTCCATTGATAGAGCATGCCGATGGAAATACTTTGCTGCTGTAGACAAAAGAAAAATTGAAAGATTGCTGTTTTATACATCTTTTTCTCCTGTGTTTGTTTTCCCTATTTGGCAGATTCTTTCTTTTCCCATTCAAGGAGTTATGGTAATTTTGATCCCTCTCTTGAATGTATTTTAGTAGTCTGTGTAGGGTTATCTTTGTCGTCATGAAATTCTTTAGTTATTCTTTGTCATAGAAGTATTTCACTTCTCCATTAAACTTGGAAGACAGTTTTTCAAGGTATATCAGTCTGGGTGGGAATTTGTTTTGTTGCAAGACTTAAAGTATTTGCTCCATGCTCTTCTTGACTTGGTGGTTTGTGAAGAGAAATCTGCCATTATTCTGATGACTTTTCTTTTCAATGTTATCTGTTTCTTTTCTCTAGTGGCTTTTAGTATACTGTTTCTGTGCTGAATTTCTGGGATCTTCATTATTATATGTGTTATTTTTTTACAGAACCAGGATTAAACTCAGGCCCTTGTGCTTGCCAGGCAACCATTTATTCTACTGAGCCATCTCCCCAGTCCCTTGTATTTTTAATTTGGTTGATGTTATTTGGAATTCTATATGCTTTGGTTCTCTAAATGTTCGATTGTTTCCCCATCTTTGAGAAGTTTTCTGTTATTGCTTCTGTCCATATTATTTTTATATCATTTTATTGACTCCTTTTTTCTCATTGATGCCTATTAGTCTCATGTTGTTCATCTTTGCATCATCTTATAAGTGATGAATTATTTTTTCCTGCATCCTAGTTGTTTTTAAGAGATCTCTTCTTACTTATTCACTAGCTGCTATGTTATCTTCAAGGTGTGAAAGTCTATTTTCCCTTTCACTCAAATGGTTTTGCCAGTTTGTGATTGAGGTTATAATGTCCTATAGCTCACTTTGAATCTGCTTCATGCATTCTATTTCTTTCCTATATTGCTTATTCAAGGATTCCATCATTTTTCTATTGTCCTCTATTTTTTATCAGTGTCTTCTTTAGAAACAGTTAGTATTTCTTTCATTATAGTTATCATTTCTTTTTTTACTTCAACAATTATTTCTGATCTGATTTTCTCTATACCTTTCTGCAGTTGTTTCTTTACTTCAGACACTATATTTTTAGAGATTTCAGGTGTGTGATTTTCAATTTCCATGCTATTATTTATTTTTTTTTTTTTTGCATTTTTTCTGGGTGGGCTCGAGGCCTGGCAATGTATTTTGTGTCTTTTCTTTGTCATTCTGTATAACACTGTCTTCTGACCTTTAGTGTGGAGCTATTTTAGAGTTATTACCTTAGCACCAGTCTGGATCTACCCAGTTCATACTCATCCAGGTGGGTGTAGCATGGGTCTGGCTGCTGTGCTGTACTTCTTCCTGCTGCAGCCTTTAGAGTTGAACCCACTGTGCTACTCTGGAAAGATGTTCTGCTCCTGGATCAGCTCGGTGGATCTTGCCTCTAGCCTTTCTGCAGGGTTCCACACTGAACCTGTCTGATGGAGGAAGTTCCACACACATATCTGGGTGCTGGCTGGACTGAGGATCGGGCAAGCCCTGGTAGGTCCCACTCACATGCTGGGCCTGCATGCTGGCTCCAGTGAGGATCTGGAGGGCCCCAGGAGGTGCCACTCACATGGAGATCCCTTTGATTTCCAGATATTTTATTATTATGCCCCACCCAACAAATACTATTAAAACATTTTGCATTTAACTAAACTGGCTCTCTTTTAAAAGATTATGTAATATTTTAAACTCAGAATATAATACTTTTATATGAACTCAAAAACACATTAGTATCTAAGTAATTGTGTACTTATTAAAGATAATGATCTGCCCTTTATAAAAATATATAAAGAATTGGGCTTAAAAACTGTTTAATAACTTACCAAGGTAATTTCTTATGTTTTTCACTATTAGGCTTTCTATTTGCTATTTTAAAAATTAACTTTTAAAAGTGTCATATTTTTCTTAATTGGCAGACTATTACAAAGACTTTGGAATAATCAGTTCATAATTGGTTACATAAACAACTATCATATTAAGTTATTATTTGTTTTATACTGTAGCTGAGAGACTATATATATATATATATATATATATATATATATAGTCATGCTTTGTCAAAACCTCTAAACTTTATAGAATCAAAGTAGATCAGTTTAATAGATATAAGGTAACTACTACATGTTTTATGTTACTTTGCCTTTCTTCTGTTTTTGACATAATTCATTATTTCCATTTAAACCTTGACCTACAAATAAATACTTGACTTACATCTATTAACTTTGTCTTAACAAGTAGTGTTTTATTATATAAATGAAAAGCAAATGTTTTGTTGGGTAATGTCTATTTGTGTAATTAGCACTGTTCTCTAAACTTGTAGGAGGTCTAAAATATCATTTGTTCTTGTCATTGCTAATAAGCTATATAGTTCTATTAAAAGATTCTAAATTTCACTGAAAAATTAAAAGCTAATTTAATGTGCAATTTATCTGTGGTACTATTTATTACTGACTTCTTTACATGTTAAATACCTTTATCCTCCATCAATTATAAAATACTTCTAAAATATGAACTTTCATTAAATACTTTATTATATTGATATTTTCTATGCTAAAATTATAATGCTACAAGTTTTCATGTTCATGCTCATATGTTCTATTTGTCTTATGATCATCATACTTAAATAAAGAAAACAAGATGAGAAGAAACTGATTCTTTTGTAATAGTGCAGGTCATAAACAGGAATTCCCAAAGTTCAAATTAACTTTTAATAATTAAAGGTCAAACTGTAATCTCAATTTACATGTTCAGATATATCAATATCCAGAAAAGATTACAACAGTTAAGATTAAGACCCACTCCTTTTGCTTAAGGATTGGTGAGACAGATCTTCTGGATATCCTGCAGTTGAGCTTAGGGATGAAAATTAAGCGCACAGTCAGTATTTTATACCTTGTCATCAAAGGTTGTCTAGGGATTATGGAATAAAGGGACCCCTCTCAAAGGGCTCTGTAACTCTGGTCACTCATCCAATCCTTTGGGTAGGTTGATTTTTGGATCCCAGATCTAAATGTAAATATAATTATGAAACATTTTTATTTTCGTAGTGTAAACTAACTTCCTATAGCCTACTTTAGGTTTTATCTATTTCTGTTATCTGGAGCCAGTAACTGAAAGTAGTGCTCATGTCCCAGGTTCCAAGCCATGAGTTAAGAGTTTTAATGCTCTGCTTGCTACACAAAATTTTAGCTTTATTTGGTTTTTTCTTGAGACATTGCTATAATTTCTTAATGTAATTTAGCACAGGGTCTCACTATTTAGATTGGATTAATAGGGATCCTCCTGTTTGCAGTCTCAGAAGTGCTGGGGTTACAACAGCGTACAGTCACGCCTCCTGCTGTCTCAGCGTGCCCCATGGGCAGGGCTGGCTCCTTGAGCCTGCCTAAGCAGGCACTTTAGTAAGATGAGCTATCTGGCCAGTCCGTTTTTTTTTTTTTTTTTTTTTTTTTCTTTTTTTTATTGTTATAATTACAAATAAAAAAGCATTCAGTTTATTATTAATGAAAACAATTTTTTGCTGTTTTATATTTCATTACTGTACTTAAGCAAAAATTCTGCAGATAAACAAAATTTTAATACTGAAGATAATAGGCTTATATCAAATATTATCCAATTTTACCTATCTTCCATTTATTTGAGGGCAATTATTTATCATTATTCTATTTTAAAATTTTGGTCCCACAGTATTAAACATTCTTACATTTTTATACTTTAAACATTTTGGAAGCTGCTATTCAGGCTACAGCTCATCTGTGCTGTTATTCAAACCAAATGCTGTGCATGTATTCCTGCTAACTCTAAATTACAGCTTCTATGCTACAAGACAGATTTTCACAAATTAGTACAGCAGCAGACTCTGCCATAAGCCTCAATGACTTGATGCTTCCATGAGTTTCCAAATCAACCTGACCCCTGAAAGACACTTCTTTCAACAAAACCTCACTGTCCGATGTCTCATCTGCTCAGCCAGGATGAGACTTTGATCCCTGGCTGTCAGGGTCCACATGCCTTCTGAAGTAGCCATAAAAAGACAGAACAGCAGCATCCCTTAAGGCAAACAGGGTGAAATCTCAGAGGCAAGATTAAGTAAAATAGAAAAAAAATAATAAAGACAGGCAGAAACGAGACAAAGACAGTCATTTATAAAAGTGGGTGTCCAGACACAGAATGTTTACAGCGCCTCGTTGCCTTCCAAGAAACTTACTCCAAGCACCAGGGAGATAGCTCCGCAGCATAAGTGCAGGCATGGCAAGCACAAGGTCCTAAGTTCAATCCCTGGTATCAAAAACAAAACAAAAAAAAACTTACTCCAAATATTTCCTAAGGGGCTTGAAGGTACAATAAGTCTGTTCACCTATAAATTCTTCTTCCTCTCAGACACCTTCATCCTCTAAAGGCAACACCAGGAAGTGCAACACATTTCTAAACTTCAAACCTGTGCATTGGTATGTAGTCCTGCCCCAAGGACACATTAAAAAAGAAAAGAAAGAAAGAAATCAAACCCCAGACTAGTGTGTGCCTCTCTGGACAGATTCACTCTATTCTCTTGCTTTGCTGCACTTGATTTATAATGTTGCTTTGCTCACACCACAGTGCCTCTCACCGATGTGCCTTGAAAGTTTCTAGGGTAATAGCTGCAGGCACACGTCAGAGAACCACCAACTTACATTGTGTATGCACCTGGACAGTGTTAGCCGAGCCTGCTGTCAACAGCATTTTATACCTTTTGAGTTTAATGCATGTCAAATTACAAATTTGGGGGTGATTGATTTTTAATCTGTAGAAGCAAAGTAAAATAAAATTTCATTTTTCACTTTTTAAAGAGTACAAATTAGTGGGGCCAGGGAGATGGCTCAGTGGAATAAGCACTTCCCTGGCAAGGCAAGGGCCTGAGTTCAATCCATGGTTCCACAAAAGAAGAGAGAGAGAGAGAGAGAGAGAGAGAGAGAGAGAACAAATTAGAATTAAAACAGAAAAATTCCAAGTGATACAGACTTTCACTCAATAAAGTAACATGGATTTCACAGTATTTATTGTAATACATAGTCTTGCCTTCTAACCAGTGATTCATATCACCATATATAAGCATATAAAATTGGAAGAAGAAAAAAAAGATAAATAAAATTTTATTGTTATTATGAAATGGGAAAATGTAGGCATATAGTTCAAGGAAAAGTTGAGATTGAAATAGACTTTTTTCTTTTGTTATGAATTTCTAGTACAGTTGAAAATTATTTTTCCTGAAAGGTGAGACCTGAGGTATGCTTCGGCTCCACCTGAAGACTCAGCTCCTCTTTTATCTGTTACAACATTGGGATCCGTTGTGACTGCCTGTGAGCTCGGGTGACATGGGTTCACATCCATGAATGTAAATGCTGTCTGGAGGGAAAACTGAGGTCCTGTGCCTCTGCATGTGCTGAGAAAAAAACCCAATTTTTTATCTCACTTTTCATTGGGAGGTAATTTCATACTTCATTATATTTTGTGACCAAAGAAATAATGAAGATGATTTTGATTATTGTCACATTGTACTTTATGACTTTTTGCAGCAGCAGATATTGCTCTGAAGGCCTTCACTCTGCATTATAGCTCCTGTCCTTTTGCAGTTTGGTTTTTATCACATTAAGACAGGATTGGTCTCACTGTATCATTAGGTTAGTCAGGCTGGGCTAAACCGTACAACATTCTGGCCTCACCCTCCCAGACTACTGCGAGCACAGGCATGGAGCAGCTCACCTGAAACTAAGCCATGTATGTGCTGTACTTACTGCACATGTGAAGTAAGACTTAGCACCTGGAGAAAATAATCCCTCTGTTAAAATTTATATAAAAGTTTAGAGATTTAAATAAACCTCAAAGTAAGTGTAACAACTATTAGTAATATAATAGTATAATATAATGTATTAGTAATATATGGATCGAATCCCTAGCCCCTGCACCTGCTTGCAGGTGCTTTAATCTGCTGAGCTATTTGTCCAGCTTTTAGAAGTATATTAACAAAAGAGATGTGCAGGTTCATGATTGACATATGAACATATGTGTTTAAATTAGTTATTTAGAAAAAGTAAGTTAAAAGAAACAAATACCATTGTTTGTTTCTAACTCTATAAATGACTACCTCACTGGCAATAGTTTGTTTGATTCAGTGTTAAAGATTGAGGGAGAGAATGTAAATCTCCGTCTAAAATGATTAGATGTTGAACCAATGACATGGTTCTAAATCTAAAGATTTCTAAATCTTAAAAATGTAAAATTAAAAATTCTGTTATATTTTTAGTCAGGTGGATAAAACTGGAATTCTTTTTAACAGAAATTTAATTCCAGGCTGGCTAGACAACTCAGTGGACTAAAGCACCTGCTTAGGCAGAGTGCAGCAGCCGGGGTTCAATCCCCCACCTGCTGTGCCAGCCGGACCCTGGGGTGCACTGAGACAGTGATTGAGACTGGGCATTGTGGCGCTCGCCTGTAACTCCAGCACTTGAGAGGCTGAAAACAGAAGAATCACTGCAAGTCCCTTCTATGTAGTGAAACCCTGTAGACACTGTAGACCTTGTCCTAAATATAAAAAAAAAAGAAAATTTAATTCCATACAAAGAATATCAGACATGACCATCTGCAGAGAGCTCTGGTATTTGGTTGGCCTGTTCCACGAGTCTCAGAACCCCTACTGTCGCCTGCATATCCTGTCTACTTTGGCTTCTCTAATTCAAGTCCTTTTCATTGTGACTTCAGTATATTAGTTGAGTTTCCCATACTAAAAACAAATAATATTCAATAAACACTTATTGAAATAACTTATTCAAACTATGAAGAAGTATAATAGCATAAAATTAAAATAATTTGCCAACTTAGCAGGTTATTATGAAATGTTATAAAATATTTTGTTAAATTATTGTGAAATGTATTTATGTATAAAATGTACACCAATTTGTGATGATAGTTTATTGGTTTTTCTCTTTAGGGAATGAAATAGAATGGTGTTCAATTTTTATTTTTAGGTACAATTATCTTTAATAGTGATACAAATGCTGAAATATAAGGAAATGAAGGATTAAATGGCTTAGTTGTGGTCATTTAAGGACTATTATTTGATTTCACAAAATATTAGGTAGGCTAGAATAATGAAAACAGAGACATGTGATTCAATAATCAAAATTTGATTTCCAAGAGGACAGAAGAAAACCATCTCTGAGAAAATTATAATTATTATTTTTCTCTATATGTGTTGAAAACTAAATTGCTAGGAGAGTAGAGGCAATATATATATATATATATATATATATATATATATATATATATATACATTTGGGAAAATGGAAAGATCTTAAATTTATATTTCATTTGAGACCATTTCATGAGAGGTTAGCAATGAAATTTTTTTTTATAATGTATTTAGTACAGGGTCTAAAGGGTCTTGCTACTAAATTGGACTCGTAGTGATCCTCCTGTTTACAGCCTCCAAAGCACTGAGAATACAGGGGCATACCACCACGCCCAGTCTCAATTGCTGTCTCAGCATGCCCCAGGGCCGGGGCTAGTATGACATAGCAGGGATTAAACCTGGGGCCAATGCACTCTGCCTAAGCAGGTGCTTTAGTGCACTGAGCTATTTGGACAACCCAACATGAAAATTCTTGATGAATCAGGATAAATATAAATTTATGCAAGATATAATACATATATTTTGTTCAATAGTGACCACATATTACTCTGAAGAATAGGAGAACCTGACATGGTATGAACTTGATTAAGAGCATTTCAAAGGAGGGTTGGCAAGATAGCTCAGCAGACTAAGCTCCTATATAGGCAAGCACAGGGACCTGGGTTCTGTCCACAGCACCACATGCCACACCGGCCCCACCCCTAGATGTACTGAACCAGCATACGCCTCTAATCCCTATGCTGGGGAGCTGAAATCAAGAGGAACATTGTGAGTCCAAGCTGCATAGTGAGACCGTGTACCAAATACATACCAAAAAAAAGAAAGAAAAAAAAGGAACATTTCAAAGCAATTGTTATCATCTTCCACATGTATAGGAAAATGTAATTCATCTGCATAAGTAATAATTAACTTCGAGTGACCATACTGGTAAATGTTTTTAAAAACTTGTACAATATTTCTTGATTAACTAAAAAGACTAACCTACAATGAATTCTGGGACTCATTAAAATGTATTTTTTTATCAGAATACTCATCATGGATTGATATAAATATTTAATGTATATAAGTCATCTACCAATATGACTTATGATTTATTGCTTATAATGTTTTGGGAAGCTATTATATGATTTATCAAGTGCCTCAAAAATAGAATTACACATTTTTTCTCATTTTGTATTTGCTGGCTAAATGAATTTAGTCTTATATTTTTACTTTAACATCCTTTAAATTATATTGTATAGTATGCTATCATTCTTATTCAACAAATTCTAAGGTTTTCATTTTCATATTTCCAAATTTCTTTATTTCTTGGTGGCCAAGGAGATAGATCAGTGGAATAAGCACAAAGTCCTGAGTTTGATCTCTGGTACTACCAAAAAAAAATGAAAAAATGAAATTCTTCATTTATTTCACTGTGTCTTGAAAAGGAATCTATGCCTGTGAACTCAATGTTTGACTGTTTCCTCAATCCCATTTTACAGTTATCTCCTATGATGCATAAGTAAACAAATTTTGGTAAAATAGTCACAGATTTCTTTACAGAGGTGAAATCCTGATTCATGTTCAAGCTTCATATGCAAAAATAAATTTCTAAGCTTAATATACAAAAACTCCTTGCTGAATGTTTTCTTGTATCATAAAAATATCACTTTACAGCCCACATAAACATATACATATACATATACATACACATATACATATACATATACAGTTCTCTTCTCTTTCCATGCATACTGAAGTTGTTAGGCTGCTTTTCTTAGTCTGATTCTGAGATGCGCCATGTGTTTTTCAATATACTACTTTCTAAGAGCAGATGTATCACCTGGCTGTTGCTGAATATGGTGAGCTGAACAGGGCACACTGGTAGCCAGTCTAGCTTTGTGCTCTGTGGCAGACACAGTTGTACCCCCTTGAATAAATAGAAGGCACCCTTACATTCAAGTGATGGAAATGTGAACCTTGCCATCACAATAAATAAGACACTTAGGGACATTATTATTTTGCATATTTTACTTAGAAAAACAGAATGTTTTCCCCTGCTTTGAATAAATTAAACTATGAGACAACAAGAATATAAATTACATGCAATTTGTGCCATTTCAAATACCCTTGCACATAGAAAACTGATGCACCTACCAAAAACAAAGCAGTAAAATGTGTGGAGCTTTTGTTTTGTTTTTCTTTTACGGTTGGTTTTGTTTTACAGCCAACAAACCAGAGAATCTGTTGGAACAGCTCATTACAGCTGCATTAGCAGAAATGTGTAAAAGATGACTCTTTAATTTGGAGACATGTGAAAATGCTTTCAAATAGAAATCTATTTCCAAATAATCAATATGCACAACATTCAATGTGTACCATACTTAATGTAATGCATAATATAATCCCCTACAAAACAGAAGCTGCTTTGCTCTTTTGGGGAAGGAAAACTGATATTTAATGGGGATCATGGCTACAGAATATGGCTTCAGCCAAGGAGTTAGAGACAAACAAAAATGGCTAAATTAGATTTTTCAATCTAAAAAAGCATAATAATAATATTTTGCATA
Source organism: Octodon degus (assembly GCF_000260255.1). Classification (NCBI taxonomy): domain Eukaryota; kingdom Metazoa; phylum Chordata; class Mammalia; order Rodentia; family Octodontidae; genus Octodon; species Octodon degus. Next base: position 963,842 of record NW_004524748.1, read on the forward strand.
TTTCCTATGCCTAAGTATCTTTGCTTTGTGTTAATCCATCAATAGGATAGTATCCTTATCAGCAAGTCTGAAGATGTTTCATGCTCACAGTCCTGTTGATAGTCAAGGGAAAAAATAAAGGAGGAATTTTGCCTCTGTAATTTTAAAATATGTTTAGCCAAAAATGTAAGGCGGACTCAAATGTAGGGCTTTTGATACATACTAAGTTCACAATCTATGCAGGTTGCTATGAAAAATGTAACAAATGATGAGATTTCAAGAAACAGAAAGATATTTTTTTTTGTACTACTTTGCTGACTCTCAGAATCATGAACCTAAAATACCAGCATAACTTCCTCGGAAGCAGAACCCTTTTAACTCCAGCAGGATATCTGGATACTGACTAAGAAACTCTCAGTGCACTTACATGAGTTAGGTACTTTGGAGCAGATGTCCTTCTTCTCACCCTTAATCTACTCTGCACTCTTAATTTCTCTCCTCTAATAAATTTTCCACTTGTCTGAGATGGACAACTATAAAATCTGAATATTGGTAGAATTTGCATACCAAAACAGTACAATACTTTTGTTATTTCTTGTAGGATATATAAAGAATCTTATGTGGAAGCCAATACTTATTTCACTGGATCTGGGGGGGGGGCAATTTTCCTTGGATTGAACAACTGACAGAAATCATTCATTTATTAATGAATCCAAATTTTATGTGCCAGCTCATTCTGGAAAGGATAAGTTTTAGCTTTCTATGAGGTTGTTGATTGAAACCTGAATTTAATTTTAGCCTCCTCCATGTTAATTGAAGACAAAATGCAAAACATTCATTAATAAAATGTAACTAGTATAAAGTGTAAGAAGATAGGAAAAATCTCATGAGATTTGAACTTGTCTACTCATTTACCAATGCTTCAATTATGTCTCCTGAAAGGACTCCGAGAAGACTAAATTAACCATCTGTGAATAAAAGTGGAAGAGCAGCAGCACCTGTAAACTGTGCTTGTGGGATAGTAGTCTGTATGAAGGGTGAAAAGATTGGAGAGGGAGATTTTGCCACTCAAATGGTTTCCTAACTTCAGGGGAATTGGTGCTAATCTAGATTGTCAGAGAGAAAGTGGTAGCAATTAATAGACAAAAGCACAGGAAAGTAATGAAATGCTTGATATGCAAAAGTATTAGAACCAGCAAGATAGCTCAGCAGACTAAGAACTTCCTAAGACAAGTGTAGGGGCCAGAGTTTGATCCCTGACACCACAAGCAGCTCCGGCCCCACCCCCAGGCACACTGAGCTGGTGATGGAGTCCGGGAGTAGTGGTGCACACCTGTAATCCCAGAACTAGGGAGGCAGAAATCAGGACGATCACTATGAGTCCAAACTGCGTAGTGAAACCCTGCACACAAAAACAAAACTAAAACTAAAATGTATTCAGATAACAACAAGAATGTCTGTTTATATTAGATTATAAAATAATTTCTAAAACAACACCATCTTAATTTAGATTTTCTAAAAACTGAAACTGATATAAAAATTTAGGTGTTAATTTTTATCAGGGAATTCAATTCAAGGGAAGAAAAATTAAAGGAAAAAAAAACAAACTGATGTCCCTTTCGCTACTTTTCCTCAGTATTTTTTTTTCTGGAGATATTAACAAACATAATTATGAAGATAAATAATAAACGTTGTAAGAATTGAGCATAATTTCTCATATTTTTAAGGAAGTAAGTACATAAAATCGAAAATGTCTATGGCCCAGAGCCAGGGCCTCTGAGGAGTTAAGAGGTGAAGGCTTCAAGAGAGAATGCACGCACAAGGAAGTGAAATGCAAGAGGCCGGGAGCAGAGGGCAGGACGCGCGACAAATCGGATGCAAGAGAAGCTGCAGCTGGAGCACGTGATTTCAACCATTTAGAGTACTGAGGCTTTTAGAAGGGCAGAGACCATGCAATTGAAAAATATTTGTGACACAGTGAAGCAAAGATCTTTAAGGAAGGTACTGAAGAGAGAAAAAGGAGAAAGCAAGACACGAAATCAGGAAGAACACTGACCATGTCAATGAGAACGGTTTCATTTGCCTGAAGTTTAGTGTTAGATGGGGCCACAGATTAGACTTTGCCTATCTTAGATGAATGTGCCAGCCTAATATGATGTTCAGTTCTTATAACGTGTTTTTACTTTGGAAAGTGAGCGAGCATAGCAGCAGCAGGAGGGAGAAGTGTCCTGACACGAGTTTTTTTCAGTTAGTTGTTTTCAGGAGGCCCCTATCTTCTACACGGTAAGTTTCAATGCTGGCAGAAGTAGAGGCTCAGAAGGGCGCAGATACATGACGAGCAGGTTAGGACGAGCTGGGGTATTCCTCAGTAGAAAAGAATCATTAATAGAAGAAAGGAAGGCAGATCGATGGATATAAATATTGATTGAGAAGATGTGGTGTAACAACCCTGTGGCTGACTCAGGGAAACTGAAACTGAATTCATCACCTAGTAATGAATAGAAAATGTGCTGTTTATCAAGTTCCTGAGATAATGAATTATAAGAAGAAAAGATATTTTAACTCAGTTTTGGAGATCAACTGGCCCTTTTCCCTGTGCCCTGTGGCAAGGCAGTAACACATGGAAGGAGTTCAGGGCAAAGAAAATCCATTCATGCCAAGGAATGAAAAGGGCAAGAGGACGGACTTACCAGTCCTTTCAAAACAGTACCCCAGTCTCCTTGAATTGATCAGCTTTGTCCTTAGTGGGACAAAATGCCTGCTACCCACTACTTAAAGGAGCAGAGGGTTAATCTGGCTCATGCCGTAAGGGGTTCAGTTCATGATTAGCTGGCTCTAAGGTGGAAACAGCAAGATGGAAGAACATATGCAGAAGGCCTGCTTGCCAAGGGCAGCCAGACCTCAGAGTAAATGGGGAACCTGGATGGGGAGAAACTCTTCCAAATTCATGCCAGCCTAGCGACAGGTCTTTTTCAGCTGGGCCTCAGTTCTAGCAGCTACTAACAAGAATGCATGAGTGGATCAATTCAGCCACTCCTCTGAACATGTGAGACTCTCAGAGGACATACTAGACCTAATTCATAACAGATCTAAAACCTCTCAGCAAGTTCGACCTTAGTATTGCCACCATGGGACAAAGCTTTAACATATCAGCATTGGGGAACTTTCAAGATTCCAAACTACAGTAGTAAATAAAATCATCTTTTAATAAGTACATTGTATGTACTAATGTCCCCAATAAATTTTTCATTAATGTGGTAGAGTATGTGATTAATTACTTAAAAATTAAAATCCAACGCAGGCATAAAGCAAATTATATTTTCCATTGTTTGAAAAAAATGCTAATTTATTATATATTATAAAAGTAATATAAAGTAATTTTATCCAAAGTAATAAAATTAAGTATTTAAGAGCAAGTCAAAAAGCTCAGCAGATTAAAGCTCCTGCTTAGGCAGCCACAGGGCAGGAGTTTAATCTTTGGGCCTGCTGTGCCACCACCACCCCCTGGGCACCCTGAGACAGGATTGAGACTGGCCGTGGTGGTGCACACCTGTAATCCCAGATTCAGTCAAGTTGGTGATGCTCTGGAAAACTATCACAAGGCCAGAATTTTATATCAGAAGGATCACTATGAGTCTGATCTATGTAGTGAGACTCTGTACACCCTGTAGACCTTGTCCTAATATACAATACAGTAAAATAAAATAAAATTACATATTTATTAAAAATAATGCCTTCAACTTACAAGAAAATAAGGTTTAAATTATGTGATATATACACAAATAATGCTAACAAGTTAAGAATATTTAATCACCATAAAATTAAAATATTTTAAATTAAAACATGATACTTATTTGGCAATAATTCTTTTATAAATTATTTTGTAGGGTATGCAATAAAAAAGAATCCTGAAGAATTTCTGCTGGAGGTTTAGGAGGTAATTTTCTAGATTAAACAATAATATTCATACCTACTGATTGAGTAAAGGAAACTATACAGTTGTAAATTTTGAACCTAAGGAAATAATGGAAGATATATGTAATCATTTCTGTACTATTTATTATCATGATATAAATTTTATTTTCATATTTTAGAGAAGGGTCTACAGGGTTTTCAGGGTCTCATTACTAGATCAGACTTGTAGTAATTCTCCTGTTTACAGCCTCTCTCATTTGCTGGGATTACAGGCACGTGCCACCATGCTCGGTCCGAATACTGTCTAAGCATACCCCGGGGCCAGAGCCAGCACAGCAGGCCCAGGGATCGAACCCCCAGCCCCTGCACCAGCTTGCAGGCACTTTAATCCACTGAGCTATTTGGCTGGGCCAGGGTCTTGACTTACATGTCTGGTACAAATTTTTTTTTTTGAAAAAAGAGCATTTGCAGGAAGAGAAAGAAAAAGAGAGAGAGCCCTAAAATTTCCTCAAGCTTTGAAGAACCTCTGTTACTATCTTGCAATTTTCTGCCTTATTTTGTACATAAAATATATTTCATAATATATGTGGAGAAAAGAAATTATTGAAATAGAGTTTTTAGTTGAGAATTGCACAAGTATTTTCCTTATTTTAATAACATTAACATCATAGCTTAATCTAAAATTCCTTTTGCAGACATAGAAGAACCAACTTCAAAAATACAGATTGAGAATGTGGCATTTCATAGTTCATCACTCCAAAGGGTTGTTTTATGATGTGCCTAAATTTAATAATAGCTCTTTGGAGGCATAAAACCCTTTTTGTGATTTACTATGGTTATCATTCACACCACCTGTGCATGACATTAATTAAGAATTGGGAAGAGCATGTTTTAAAAATGAACAATTTTCTATGTCATGGAGAAAAAAAGAAAAAAGAAAAAAAAAAAAACGCTTAGTAAATTCTTTGTTCAGTCAAGTTGGTGATGCTGTGGAAATATGTCACAAGGCCAGAATTCTATATATTCACAGCCTAAAGGAGCAGCACAACAGCCAGATAAAACTTGAAATTCAATAGTTTGCTTTGATGTATGGACACACAATTGCATCTCTTGAATTAAATGTGCTAAGATCCTCGTATTAAGTAAATTTAGTCCCAGCAAGACATCATGATACTGTCAGTGTCTTAAGTACTCCATTAATATCAGTCATCTTGGATTAACATAATTCTGATGTTTATCATGTGTTTAAATACACAGATTTATAAATGATTTAAATTAAATCAAGTGCTTCTTCTTTACCTAAATCCCAAAAACAGTTCATATGGAGACTTTTATAAATAAATGTGTGATTTTGCACATCAAATTCAAGAATATGACCTGCATATGACAGACAATCATCTGCATTGAAGCAACAGATTTAGTTTATAGCATACTACTCTTTAAAAAATATAAAAACTGAAATGGAAAATCACTTAAAAGACATCACATTTAATGAAGTTATGGTAGGTAATAGCATAATACAAATATATTCCTTTGAGACATTACATATATTAACCTCTTAAAGTGCTATATTGTTCCTTATGTTCCAAGTTGCTGTTAAAAAATTCAAAGCTGAGACCCAGTCCTAGCCCAGGTCCGGTGAGTGTGTGGGAGAACTTCCTGCTATCCTGCGCCAGCGGGACCAGTCACATCCCAGGCGTAGCGTGGGCTGGACCCTCTCCCACTCCCTTGGGCCACCTCCCACCACTACACAGGCACCTCACCCACACCGCCCGCCGAGTAGGAATTTCTGCCACGCTGGGAACACCCGGACCCAGTCCTAGCCCAGGTCCGGTGACTGTGTGGGAGAGCTTCCTCATCCCCCTACTAAACATTGCCCCCTCCAGGCACAGCTCAGGCCTGGCAAACACACGTGGGGTGTAACCCTGCTGCTGCAATCCCAGCAGATAGTGTAGAGGATAGATCAACGCAGCTAGTCCAGAAGCAGAATATCTGGCCACAGGGGCACAACAGGTTCACCCTCAAGGGCAGCAGTGGGAAGGAGCTGAGCACAGCAGCCAGACCCAAGCCAGAAGCAGCTGGATAAGTCCAAACTTTGTAGAGCTGCACCTGAATTTCAGTACATGCGAAGGTTATAACTACAGGAAAGATCTACAACAAAGGTCAGAAGACAGTGATACACAAAATGATGAGAAGGAACAAAATGCAACCTCAGAACCCAAGCCCACCTGTAACAAGTGCA
>NW_004524748.1:980651-990716 GCF_000260255.1 Octodon degus
TTTTGAGGGTACCAGGGATCGAACTCAGGACCTTGCACTTGCAGGCAAGCACTTATTCTACTGGGCTCACTCCTGGCAGTAATTTGTATTTATAACAGCATTACTTTGAAATATTCTTTACATGTATTATAACATTAGAATTATCAATGATTTTTCTAACATTGTTAAAAAATAAGGATTTAAATTTATTTGAATCACAAGTTAAAAATTTAAGAAAATCATAATACCTAAGGTAAAGTCTACATTTTATGTAGGATTTTGTGATGCAATGTGATTTTTTTTCCAAATTTGAAAATTTTACACTATATTCAAATTATAAGACAGTGAAGGAGTAGAATTGTTTCATTTTTACTAAAAACTGGAATGCATATCTGACAAGGGTGGTCTGAATTGAAGAACTGGGAATAAATCTGGATAGTATAGTCTTCCAATAGGAACTTTAGTGAAAAGGATAGGTGACAATCAGAAGCTATAAGTAGTCATTTCTGATTGTAAACCTGTTGATCTATTTAAATAGAAAAATGTCAGCAGTTTTACTGATGCCAATTACTTTATAGAATGTTAATTCCTCTGAAGTTATTTTCACCATTTTTCTTTAAAATGTTACAAGTGGGTTTCTCACTTAAAATAAAGAGCAACTTGATTATAATAGCAGAAATTTGGACAGGAAAATTTAGATAGAATTCATCTAAGTTGTAATTGAAAGATAATTGTATTTGACTTTGCAATGAAGTCAGAAAGGAAAATTGTTTCCAGTAAGATGACATTAAAATTGCATAATTTCAAAGTCAAAAATTTCAAACTTGAATATTTTGCAAATTTTCTAGCAATTTGAATAATTTTTAAAAGAAACCGATTAACTTATGTAGTGTAATAAAAATATAGTTATATATTTCTAGGTGCTGAAAATGTGCCAATCTTTTTATATAAATTCAAGCTATGGTGCTGTGGCAAAAGGAAACAATGAAACAACACTCTGGGTTTCTTATGGCCACACTGACCTGGGTCATTCCAAAAATATTAGGCCCTGATATCCGGTGGTCTAGGGCTTTTATGAAATTTTGCAATTGGGAAATATACAGAGACAGAGTACTGGGCTGTCTTTGATTTACAATATGCATCATAGTGACCAGCTATGTATCACAGTAACAAGCCATTTCTAAGAGAGACAATTAACTGGAACTATAGGAACCATGACCTGGGAAACTAACAAACACTGAAATATATTGAAAGAGGAAGGGCATTTTCTGCTACAGTACAAGTATGTTTGCTACTAACATCCAAAATTCTCTCCTTTACTACAAATTAAATGAAATTCAATACTGTATCTATTTTGGACAATAAAATGTTATAATGATTTAAACACCATTATGGATTTCATGTGTTTCTACTATATGAAACTCTCCTTGTTTAAACAATGAATGGAACTTTAAAATAACAAGGAATGAAAATGGAATTCATTTATATGATTATTATGGTTCTAGGCATTTTTATTGACTTAAAAGAGATGGTCATTCCACATCTAATGTACAAAATCTACTACACTTTAGGCAGAAAAAATATAGTAAAAAAGGTTGTATTTCCCAAAGCTGCTATAAAGGTTTAATTCACTCACAAATGCCAACAGCATAATCCATGAATTCAGACTTCAAGCTATCCTATGAAGCAACAATGATACAAATGCTATGGGGCCAGCCAAATAGCTCAACGGATTAAAGCCCCTGCAAGCTGGTGCAGGAGTCTGGAGTTCGATCCCCAGGTCTGCTGTAATGGCCCTGCCCCTGGAGCTTCATGAAAAGGCAACTGAGACTGAGCATGGTGGCATGCGCCTGTAATCCCAGCTCTCAGGAGGCTATAAAGAGGTGGATCACTAGGAGTCTGATCTAGTAGTGAGACCCTGAACATCCTGTAGACCCTTCCCTAAAATATTTTTTAAAAAATGCTATGGTGCTGGTACAGAAACAGATGCATAGGTTGTTGAAAAATGTAAGGGGGGGAAAAAGGAAGAAAAATATAAGAGGATACAGAAATTTTCCCAGACACCTTTACCTATTTGATTGTTGTAAAGGGGCCAAAAATGTAGAATAGAGGAAAGATAGCTTATTCACTAAATAAAACTTGGAAAACTGGATATCTGTTTGCAGAAAACTGAAATAGCATTCATATCTCTCATTAAGTACTAAACTCAAAATGGATCAAAGACCTAAACATTCAAGCAAAAACATTGAGCCTGTTGTGCCTGCACATGCTTGTAATCCCAACATGTAGGAGGCTGAGGCAAGAGGATCACAGTTAGTTTGAGGCCAGCCTAAACTGTAAAATGGGACCCTGTCTCAAAAACAGAAAAAAACAAAACAGCAAACATTTAACCTGCCAGAAGATAAAATAGATTAAAAACTCTTGAATTCATAGATGTAGGGAGAAACTTTAAACAAGCAAAATTAATTTTGCACAAACAAAATTAACAAACTGAACAAATAGGATTGCATCAAATTAAAGTGCTTCTGCACAGCAAAGGTATGAATTAGTACAGTGAAGAGACAATTTATGAAATGGGAGAAAATTTCTTCCAGATATTCCCTAGAGAGGGTACTAATGCCTAGTATATATAGAGAACTCAAAAACTATTAAATTACCTAAATAAACACCCACCCAAGAAATGAGCAGGTAAATGCAAATTAAAAGAACAAAATGATTCCATCTTACAAAAGAAAGAATGAAAATTAAAAAGAAGTCAAAGAATAACAAATGCCGGCATGGCTTTTGTAAAAAAGGATCCCCTTCTTATATTGCTGGTGGAATGCAACCAGTACAATCAGTATAGGGATTTCTCAAAGAACTAAAATAAGAAATTTTATATGATCCAGGTATTTTATCTTCTATGTGTCTTTCCCTAAGAGCTAATGACATTGTACTGCTGTAATATATGCATGCTAGTGTTCATAAAAGCATAATAATTAATAACTAGCCCCTGGAAGCAGCCAGCATACTCATAAAAAAGAATATATAAAATGCATGTGGTATCTATACACAATGGAATACTACTTGGGTAGAATTGAAAACTTCCAGGCATTTGTAGAAAAGTCACACAAGTTTGAATAACATAGAGTTACTCTCATGTGACCAAGGCAAAGTGCAAAGAGTATAATAAGGGGGCATAATGGGATAGATCTCTTGTAAATGGGAGGAGTCCTGGAGACCACAGCTGGAGCACAGAGAGAGGTGAAAGCAAAGTAGGTAGAATTAAGGAAAAGTAGGTAGAATTAAGGTATGACATGTGTAGAAGCATAGTAAACATGAAAAATGAAAGAGAAGTCTTAAACATGAGCTATGAATAATAACATCAGGAGAATGTAATGGGGAAAGGAAATTTAGTGGCAGAGAGAGGGAGGCTAGGGGGCCAGGGAGATGGCTCAGTAGAATGAGTGCTTCCCTGGCAAGTGCAAGAGGCTGAGCTCAGTCCCCAATTCCACCAAAAAAAAAAAAAAGAAAAAAAAAGAAAAGAGAGAGAGAGAGAGAGAGGGAGAGGGGCAGGGAGGCTAATGAGAAGGGAAAAACTATTTTGAAAAGAAACAGGCTATGTTATATAAATGAACCCGCTTTCCAAGGTGAATCTAAACTTTGTGTAATGCAAATATGTACTAATAAAATAATTTTTATAGCATTTTACCACCTACCTTATGGGCAGACACCAAGCTAAATGTTACGCTGGCTATTTATTGTGTGCTGCAATTAGAGTTCTACACTAAAATGTAAGAGACAGGGCAAACATTCAGTCAATTTTAGAAATTCAAGGAATATATCATTCAGGGCTGATGAGATAGCTCAGAGAAGTAAATGTCTACTCAGGCAAGTGCAGGGATGGAGATTTGATCCCCCAGCACCACATGCTGCTCCAGCCCTGCCTACGGGTGCTCTGAGCTGGCCATGGAGACAGGGTGTGGTGGCACAGCCTGGAGCTGGGGAGGCTGAAAACTGGAGGATCACTGAGTCCAAGATGTGTAGTGACACTCTGTACCAAATGAATAAAGAGAGAGGGAGAGAAAGAGAGAGAGGCAGAGAGAGAGAGAGAGAGAGAGAGAGAGAGAGAGAGAGAGAGAGAGAGAGAAGAGAGGGAAGAGAGAAGAGGAAAGGAAAGAAAAAATGAAAGACATCATTCAGTGATCAGCATCTTCAGAGGTCTTTCTCTCCATAAGGAAAATGGAGCTGCAGTTAAAAACAAAAGGAAAAAGAACTGAATCTTTTTTCTTCATCCTAACAAAGTGATTCAATTTAGAAAAAATTAGCTTGCATTAATACTAAAATTTTATAAGCGATTTAGAAAGATTCACTCAAGATCAGAGTAGGAATTCTGTGAAATCTTCTGAACACATCACTCAGAATAAGTTTTTGACAATGTGTCGTGTGTTCTGTTTGAAAGAATTTCTGCTCAGAGCTAGAAAGACTAAGCATCAACTACCTGCTTATGCTGCTCATTTGGCAGAGTTGCTTGTAGATGTGCAAAAACCCCACCTATTTTACTGGGAAATATAACATTAAAGCCAGTCACATAAGCCCCAGGGTTAAAACGGAACAAAAAGGATTTGGTTGAAGAGATATCAGATATCTGCACATGTGTTAATTGAAACAAGGTCTGCTGCTATTACCCCCATGTGATGCACAGCCTGGCCACAAATCCGGTTCAACAGGTGCTTAGCCTGATTAAAGTGGAAGCACCCTTCACACAGAAGCCTGGGTAAAAAAAGTCAGGAGAATTCAGAGACTTATTTTGTTTATGTCTTGTGCCCTTTCCAAATTCCACATATGGTGTTCATTAGATCATCCATAATAACTATTCTGGCTTCCTCCATTAGTCCAGGGAGATAAAAAAGCAAGTAAGAGACAATAAAGGGGGCACCCCGTTTTTTGGGAAAGTAGACCCACATATTGAACTTCTACTCCATCATATTTTTAAAAATGTTTTTTTGCCTCATTGTACTTATAATAATAATTGTGTTAACTGAAATGATTGTCTACAAATGAGATTATATGTACGTTTTCGATGGGTTGGGAGGAAAAGGTCATGTAGTCACGTTATGAGCTGAATTCTCTTTCTCTTCCTCTCTCACCCTTCTGCCCCATTTCTTTTTCTTTTTCTTTTTTGTCTTTGTATTTTTCTTTGTCTTTGTCTTTGTCTTTGTCTTTGTCTTTGTCTTTGTCTTTGTCTTTCTCTTTCTCTTTCTCTTTCTCTTTCTCTTTTTCTTTCCCTTTCCCTTTCTTAAACTCTTTCTTTCAATAAAAAAATAAACCATTAAACCAGAGTAAAACTGGCAGGAATCAACTACTGTAGCTGTTTGAGCCTATGAAATCTATGTAACTTTTCTGTGCTTCAGTGTCATTACATACAAAATAGGGAGTATTGGGTGCACACTTCATAGGATTCGCCAAAGCATTATGTAAATTATTTTTGTAAACGTTTTAAATGGTACCTCAAGTAGTATTTCTGCCTCACAGCAATTGGGGAAGAGGTATAATTAAGTAATTATAATTGGACTATTTTTGTGATATTTAAAATATATTACCAGGGACTGGGGAGATGGCTCAGTACAATAAGCACTTGACTGGCAAACGCAAGGATCTGAGTTCAATCCCCGGTTCCGCCAAAAAAAATAAAAATAAAAATAAATAAATAAAATAAAAAAATAAAATAAAATATATTAGCACATAGACAACTTTATGTTGTTCCAAAGCTAAAATAATTCAGATGCTAACTGCCCCCTACACCCATCACACACGTCACACACAGGCACACACGCATGCCCACACATACACTCACTAATTTTTTTCAATCAATCTTAACAACAACTAGCCAGTCATGTAACAGCTTTTTTGCCTGTGGCTAGACTCCAGGTAGCAAACCCTGAGTAAAGTAAGGTAGCATACAATAAAAGATCAGAATTTGGACTGGTTGATCTACCTTTTGGTTGTGTAGAACATATATGTGTTGAAATCTCAATTCCTTCTTAGCTACCTAATAAGAAACAAAGAATACACCTGTCCATAGATACATATTAAAGGTAGCTTATGTTCAAATATTAATTTTTAAAAGACATTGCCTGACCTGCACAATGTCAAATACATTCTTAATGAGAAAACTTTGCTATTTTACCTAAAGAGAACAAAATTATTGATGACAGACAATGTAAATATGTTATGATACATTTAGCAAGGTTTGTAGGGTTGTACCTTTGCCAAAGCTTTAAATAGAGAAACAAATGAGAGTCCTATAAGTGAACAAAAATTGAATAATGGATTTCAGGCAACTGTGGTTTTAGTTAGTTTGCTTGCTTAACCACCAAGGGAAGTCTGGTCCAGCAGTCCCTCTCATCTAAGGGGCACCTGGCAATTACCTTAATACTTTTCCTAGATGATTCTAAACCACCACAGTCAGTGTACACAATCCCTGATCAACAAAGCTCTCCAATAACTACATAAGGATCCTCCATTGATCAGAAGCAGTGAGTGAAGCTATATAGGCAACCATGACATCATATATTTAAAATCAATTCTTGATGTAATTTTAGCTGGCAGATAACCTGAGTGGAAACATGTCATTAACCCTAAGGACATCTTTTGTTTCTATTTAAATGATCCCAATGATAAGCTATACAAACCACAAGCATCAGAGTCAATGAACTGAGTTTCTGTGTATCCAGCAGCCATATACATGTATCTGTTTAGTTATATACCTAAATGTTTAATGAGTTTGGTTATCCTGAAAACCCATATAATCTACTTTTCATGAAGATCTCAAAAAAGTTAAAGGGATAAACAGAAATTATAAAACTAAAAAATAATGTTTTCTTTAACTAAAGTCACTGTAGTGTTTTGATTGCTTACAAGCACATATTGAACAGATAAATGGACAAGCAAACACAATATAATTATATTTTAATCAAGAACACTCACAGATGGACTGCACACAGTGCCCTGCAGTCACTGTAAGAATGCTAAAGGGGGATTCTTTAATTTTTGACAAACCTGTCCTTACTTTGCGTGGTTTACAGGACTAATCCATGTTTTTCTCAATCTCTCTTTGATGTACTAGGAGGAAGGATAAAGGGCCTATTTTTTAATGACGTGTGTTACAGACCCACTGAGATTTAGATAAGGGGAAAGACTCATGCCCTACAGGGGCATAGTCTTCCCTAGCTCTGTCATCACTGAGATTCTTTTCTTTCTAAGAGTATCACTAAGGAATTTCACCTGATTCCTGGCTAATCTGAACAAAGAAGTTACATGTTAATAGCACTCACCTACCCATCTGGCACACCTGCAAACCTTCCCCTGGCTCATTGGATTTTTCCCAAGTATGAATAAGTAAATGGGAATTGTCTTGGACCTCACTGAAGTAGGTTCCAACAGACTATAATGTAGCAAGAAGAGCTGTAGAAATTTTCAAAGAATAAGGAGAAGGTCTACCCAATCTCCCTTCCCTTGTGGTGCCCCTTTTGTCTCCAATAGCCCCTGGCTTCATGTGAACCATAGTTTCTTAGGAGTCAAGAGATGGAGTCAAGGAAACACTGAGAAGCCCACCTGGGATTGTCCCAATGAGTGAGGAAAATTTGGACATAGAATTAGGAGGAAGCCAATAGCTGGAGAAGTTAATGGAATATTGAGGTGAGCGATCCCATGAGAGTAATGCGAACCATCCCAAAGGCAGGAAAGAGGCCTGAGGATGGCTAATAAGTAAGTCCTGGCCTCAGCCATGACTGCCAGTACCCACCTTCTTAGCAGCACTGGAGCCCATGAAGGACTGGAAAACAGTTTGTTTAGAGCCCAAGGTTGTCTTGGAAGCCCCGATGCAATATACAAACAGATTCATCCCCCTCATTGTGAAATGGTCAGGCACTTGGTGCAGCTGTTCTACGCTCTCTTCTGCCATGTAAAACAAGAGGTGAATGTCCTTGTCTTGCAAGTAGACAAGCTGCCGCATGGAGGAGGACCTTGAGCAACAACTGTGTGCTGCAGAGCTCCTGCTCTGAGGCATGGAGAGCACTCACTCTCAGATATGTCTCCAGAAGTGTAATTCCTTATGTCTGAGAAAAGTCCTTGGTTTTGTATGGTAGACTACTCATTTATCAAAATGTGATGCAGAGGTATCCCTAGCCCAGGGAAAAGGACCAAGAGGGCTGCCTACCTATAACTGGCACACAATGCACATGATTTATACAGTCATGGAGCTTCAGGAGCTAGCAAAACAAAGAAGAAGATAATCAAAACAGTGTCTACATGGCTGCTACCACTGTGGGACAGAGGGGCTAACATGCAGTTAAGTCCAGAGGACATATTCCAAATAGTGTTGCCAGCAACCCAACCCCTATGAGGTGGGTTTATAGGATGATCAGAGGACAGTCCCAGAAGCAGATAATCAGACTGTGATTAATTAGTTGATGGCAGCAGCTCACCTGTTTGGAAAAACCAGCAGACCTGTCAGAGCATGTCACTAAATGAGAAATGTATCTAGACTTGATATCTATGCTATGTGAAATGGTCACATGGCAAATGATGTTCACGCAGCAGTATCATATCCTAGGTGAGGATGAACGTGCATGAACGACATGATCCTAGTGAGTAGGCTGGAGGGAATGTTTGGGTCAGTGGCAGCCCTGGAAGCCTTCTGTATGCATCACCCAATCCATGATGCTGTGGATATCTTGGCCAGGCTAGAAGGCATGGCACTGAAGCAGCAAAGTAAGGTGAGATCTGAGCATCAATGCCAGTCAATGGGCCAGGCCCAGAAGGCCAAAGCAGCCCTAATGAAGCTGTAAGAAGTGATACTGGCCTCCTTTTACCCAAATGAGGAGGCAAGTTGAGGTACCCAGGTCCTGGGGGTCCCTAGAGACCAGATACCCACATATGGAATTGACTATTTACTGTCCCCACCTCCAAAATAAAAGTGCAACATGTAGTAGTGTTCATGGATATTCATGGCCTGTCAGGGCCAATTTACTATTGTTGCAGGATTGAGAGAAAAGTAACTAAGACAGAATTTGGTACAGAGAAGCAGGGATGTTGTTGTGATTGTACCTGATCGTGTAGCTCAGGAGCCTTTGGGAATGCCTTATGGGAAGAGTTTTGAGAGGTTTAGAGACGTCACTGGAGTAAAGTTGGAATGACTATGCAGTTTTGTATGGGAGATTCTGGTCAGAGCTCAGAAGACCAGAAGGCTGTTAGAAATCCGGATAATAAATACCAGGTCCAGGTTTCTGCTGAAAAGGATTGCATTGGCTGTTGGACTCCAGTACTCTGGCTTGAAACTTGCACAGGTAGGTCAAGCCAATAGACAGAGTTGCAGACAGTGTAATTGCTTGTGATCATGAAGAAGACTACCCGCATGTGTGCATGCTCAGTTGGGCCACTTTGATGGAGATGATTCTCTAGCTGCTGGCTCGAGCAGCTCAGACAGATAGGCTACCACTCCTTGTGGGGTGCTGATTTATGATGAGTCAAATGAGAAAATGGATAAAAACTGACTGAGTAGTGTATCATGGTCCAAGACACAAGCCACTGCTCTCACCAAGAAATGACTTAAGAGACTCCTTGACCAGGCACCATAATAATTGTGTGGAAGGAATAGTATCAAATCAAAAATATCAACTTCTGTGTATAGAATGCCATTAAGAATAGCATCTGACAAGGGGCAAGGACCAAGGACATAGCTCTCCAAGTTGAAATCTTTGCTCAACATATGGTCAAGGCCTTCACTATTTTTCAAAGAAAATAGAGTTTTATTTTTTTCATAAGTTTATTGATAAACAGATAGCAATGAGACAGTTTCAAATCAAATTGCTAGGACAGTTTCAATAATTAACACACTGCATGCATTCCTCCTAGTGGTTAATTGCTGTACAAGATCTGGATTTGAGATCCAATTTACAAACATCACTAGAACAAATCATTCTATTCATTAAGAGAATGTAACTATAGGTATGCAAACTCAGCAAAATATTCTAAAAGAGTCCAGTAGCCCATAATAGCATTGGGTCTTCTGTTTAACTGGCAATGTCAGAAATTGTTGACTTG
>NW_004524748.1:992351-1007833 GCF_000260255.1 Octodon degus
TGCATTTCACGAATGGCTAGTGATGTGGAGCATTTTTTCATATATTTATTCGCTTCTTTAATTTCTTCCTCTGAGAAGTGTGTGTTCATCTCCGATGCCCATTTCTGGATTGGGTCTTAAATTTTGGGACCCTAGTGTTTTTTAGTTCTTTATAGATTCTAGAGAGCAGACCTTTGACTGAGTACTTATTTATCATGATTTTTTTTCAAATTTGTGGGTTTTTAAGACCTTCACTATTATGCACCAGTCTTTAATACTGCTGATAGATAAAACTTTTCAAATGAGAAAGACGGTTTTGTACAATCGTGTGGCTCTTCGTTTGCTGACTGCAACACAGAGAGGTTCTTGTGTATTTTTATATGTAACATGTTAGATTTATTTAATCACCACCTTTGAGGAGGTAGGATGTGGGAAGCCACTGCAACTGCTTCAAAGATCAGGGTCATCTAAGGACACCTGAGGGTGTGACCTCACTGTCTATCATAAAGACAACAGGATACAGTTATGTAGCACAGGTAAACATGCATGCACTGGTTATGGCTCTATATAAGGATGTAAATCTGTAATAAGACTCTGTATAGCAATTATCAATAAAGATGGAGGGATATTTTTCACCCTTGTGCTCTGCTCTGTTTCATGTGCCTTCTTTGGAATATATGCATTTTTTTTAACCTGGTACCTCACAAATGAAAATCTTCCTTGAGTACCCTAAGCAGGACAACAGGCCCTGATAGCCATCATGGCCAAGTCATAGAGGTTCTTGGGATTTTTTTCAGGGTAGAATTGAGAAGTGTGAGATGAAGTAGATCCTCAAACGAGGCCTTGGATCCTTAGGCCTCTGCTCATATTTCAAAGAGCAGGATTGTTCAATAATTGAAACGAGAAAAGGAGTTCTCCTGACTCTACTCTCTAAGACTCATGCAGGACTCAATCTCTGGATATGAAACAGCTTTGAATTGCCAGAGTATGGCAAAATAGGTGAGATTAAAAGGTACAGATATTCCTATGTAAGCCAAGTTTTTGTTAAAAATCTAAGCAACTAATTTTCCTAGTGGTGGCTGGAGAGAAAGACAAGCCATGTAGAGATAAAGTTTGGGTCTCCTTTCTTGTCATGTTAGTGAACACAGTTGATTCTCTCGGCAGCTAACATCTCCTAATGCCCAAAAGGGGCTCAGCCAGAAAATTTCCACCTTGCTAGATTTGGTGTGTTGTACATCTGGAAACTGAGCCAAGAAGAAGATAGAGTGTTCTCTCACATTCACTGCAATTAGGCTGGGTACACTGGGTGTGTCCACTGGTCTTTTGTGATCTTATTCCATCCCAGATGAGCAAAATTATGTCATGTTGGGTGGGTCTGAGATGTAGATGTCCTCAGATCCACCCTTGCCAGACTTGTCTTTCTTTCCAATGTAGTAAAAGGAACTGGAATCAGAAGGTGAGTACAAAGTGAAAGAAATGGCTTTGCAGATGTTGTAAGAAGTGATGCAAAAGCCACTCCAAAGGAGTGGGAGGCTCAAGCTGGGGCACTGCTGAATTTGGAGCTGAAGTCCTGCTTTGTGAGGTAGCATCCCTATCTTAACACCCCCGACAAAGTTGAAACTTGATTAATTAAACTGTGAGTTTGTTGCTAGGGTTTCAATACTGCAGGGTAATCAGCAAATTTGTGTTGATATTGAAACCTGCCATAGCAGGGACAGTGTTGCTGATGCAGAGGAAAGTATTACACCTCAACCTGTTAGCTTCAGAAGAAAATAGCATAAATATACAGCTGCTTTCTCTTATTTCAGTGAGAAGGTTTTGAACAAGTAGTGTTTAGACAAGATATAATGTCTGCATCTTGTACTAGGAATAACTACTACAAAGATAACAATAAGGAATGTATGAATTATTGTAACTGTACTACTAACCTGTTTTGAAACTATCTTATTGCTACTTCTTTCTCAATAAAATTATTAAAATATAAAAAAGCCAAACTATTTGAAAAACCACTTGCTTCAGAAGTTTCAAGAGGCCCTGGGTCTTTTAATGTTCCTCAGGTAGAATTCTTTTTGTGCCTACTAAAATATTCAATAAAATATCTTATACTAATTTTACATACATTGCATCTTATATGAACCTTACTATGCACCAAATACTTTTAAAGGATTGTAAATATTGCCTTGTAAATAGGAATCATTTCATACTGATAAGAATTCTATAGGTCAATGTTATTATCTCCATTTTGTACATAATGGAATAAAAGTTAGAAAGATCCAATTAATCAAAGTTCTGTAAGTGATTTTTCCTCTTGCTCATGTTCGATACCTGTCAACTTGTTCAAGGTCTATACATTTAGCTACCATGTGATGCTACCATGTAATGTTGTTTTGAATGAAAAACATACACAAATTTTAACTCTGTGACACATACCTCCCCACACACATTTAGAAATGTATTACCAGTCACGATAATTCTCCTAATTGTATTTTACAAGTCTCAAAACAAACTGGAACAAATGTGAACTCCTCAAATTCTTCCACACTAGATAAATGTATTCCTCATCTCCTCCAGTCTCCCTTTTCTCTTCTTTGCTATAAGTTTTTTTATTTTTAAAGATAACACAAAATAGTGAAAAAAAGCATTAAAAAGATACAGAATTTCACTAAACAAAAGAATAGGCATTTAACAATGGATGTAGTATTGCATAGCGTTGTCTTCAACATTAGTTGCTTAAATTTCCAGATATAAGCATGAAAAATTTGTAAATAGAAAAAAGAAGAAAATAGTTGTGTTAAATTTAAAAAGAGATAAAAGGTAAAGCATTAACTGCCCATTTCTATAGAACAGCACAAACCAGAAACACAGCTATCCAAGCCTTGCTGTGTACACACATAAGTATATATATCTCACACTCTCTCTGATCCTTTTCCTAATTCCAATTTTTCCTTCTATTTGAACAGATTCCTTCCCTTTTCCAGTATCTATTGTAACTTTATTTTTTAAAGTTATCTATTGTAACTTTATTTTATTTACTTTTTCAGATTCTTACACTAGCAATACAATAAGATGTTTGCACATGTAGGTCTGACTTATTTCAGTTAAGAGTGTAGTCTTTAGTTGCATTGCTTTATCTATAAAAGCCTCAAATTTATCTTATTTTTATACTAAAGTAATACTACATTGTGCGAAAAGACAATATCTTTCTATCTATTATTTGGTTGAAGGGCGTTTGGATTGCTTTCAGATTTGGCTATGACAAACTGTGCTCTGACACACATGAATGCACATGTATCTCTGTGATGTGATGTTTTCAGTTCATTTGGAAAGATGTCAAGGAGAGCAATAGCTGGGTTGAATGAAACCTCCAATCCTAGCTTTTTGATAAATCTCCACGATGATTTTAATGGTGGTTGTACCACTCTGCACTCCCGTCAGCAGTGGAAAAATTTCCTTTAGCCCACAGCCTCTTCAACATTTATTATTGGCTGACTTCTTGATAGTCATTCATTCTGGGATGAGATGGAATCTCAGTGTAATTTTAATTTGCATTTCTCAAGTGACCAATGGTGTTAAAAATTTTTCTATATGCTTATTTACCATATGAATTTAGTCATCTGAGAAGTCTGTACTCATTACAGGTGCCTATTTTTGGATTGGATCTTTGAATTTGGGAGTCTGATTTTGTTAATTCTTTATATGTTCTCAATAGAAGTTCTTTGTTTGGGATATATACATATTCATGGACTTTCCTTTTACTCTATTTTTGCCTTTGTCATGAAGAAACTTTTAAGAAAGATGAGATTTTAGTTCTTGATTCTTTGAAGTATTTCCCATGTGGTTTGGTTTTTATTCATGAACTGTCTATGTACCTCTTTATCTTTAAGATTAATACATAGTTTCTTCTATAGATGATTTAGTATTTCTGTTTTAATATTTAAATCTTCATGCCTTTATGACTACAGTTTAGTTCATGGTGATAGACATGGACCTAATTTTGGCCTTTGGCACATAGAAAGCCAGTATTTCCAGCACCATTTTTTAAAGTGAACATGTTTAGCCCTCTTGTTAATACAAACAATTAATGAATTAAGGAGTTGGTTTTTTAAAAGAAAAAATAAAATTGATAAACCCCTAGCCAACCTCATCAAAAAGAGAAATAAAAAATTTAAACTCCTTCACAAGTAATGAAAAAGTCGACATGTTTCCATGTGAACATGTTTGGCCCTTTTGTCAAAGATAATGTTGGTGAATGTGTTCGCAGTTGTGTCTGCATCTTCTAATCTGTTCCCTTGATCCTCAGGTCTCTGATTTTGCTGGTACCATGCTAATTTTATCACCATAGCTTTGTAGTAGAATTGTGATGTCTCCTGCAATTATTTTGTTGTTCAGAATTACTTTTGTTATTCTATGTCTCTTCTGGTTCCAGATGAATTTTAGGAATGTTTTCTCTAGATCTGGCAGATATTCTAATGTCATTCTAATTAGGATTGCATTTAATACAAAACAACTTTTTGAGTGTGCCCATTTTCACATTGTTGGTTGTTCCTATCCAAGAGCAAGAGTTATTTCCATTTTCTGAAATCCTCTTGATCTCTTTCTTCAGAGTACTGTCATTTTTACTGTATTAAATCATTTTCTAGCTTTGTGAGATTGATTCTTAAATACTTCATTTTTGGGGAGTATTACTGTGAAAGGTATGGTTTCCCTAATTTCTGTCTAATGCATTATTAGGTGCTTGTGTATAGAAATGTTCGTGTATAGATTTTCAAATGTTGACTTTGTATCCTGCTCCACTCCTGAATTTCATTATTAAATTTGCATATCTCCCCTGGGCCTGCCATGCTGAGCCCCATCCCCAGGGCATGCTGAGACAACAATTGAGACTGGGCGTGGTGGTGCACGCCTGTAACCCCAGCACTTGGGAGCCTGTAAGCAGGAGAATCACTACAAGTCTGATCTAGTAGTGAGATCATGAACACCCTATAGATCCTTCCCAAAAAATACAAAAAAAAAAAAAAAATTACATGTCTCTTAGTGAAATCTTTGGGGTCTTTGATGTAATGTATCTTGTCATCTGCAAATAATGAAAATTTCACTTCGTTTCCAATCCTTATTTCTTTTATTTCATTTTCTTGTCTAATATCTTTGGTGAATGTTTCTGGAACTAAATTGAGTAAGAATGTTGAAAATGAACCTCCTTCTCTTGCTCCTGAATTTAAAATGAAAGTTTTCAATTTTTGTTCACTTAGTGCAATGTTGACTATTGGTTTGTCATAGATGTTTTTTATCAAGTTGAAGTAAAGACTGTTCATTCCAATTTTCTGTAGAACTTTTGTTAAATTATGAATTAATGTTGGACTTCATCAAAATCCATTTCTGCATCTGTTGAGATGATCATGTGATATTTGTCTTTAGATCTATTGATGTAATGTGTTTATTATATTTATTGATTTGCATATATTGACCCTTCGCTTGATTGCTGTGTTGCATCCTACATGGTGGTAATGTATAATATGCTTAATATTTCGCTGCATTCTGTTTGGTAGTATTTTATTGAGGAATTTAGCATCTATGTTAATTAGGGAGATTAGCTTATGGTTATCTTTTCTGGTTGAGTCTTTTTCTGTGGTTTTGGTGTCAGAGTAATACTTGCTTCCCTGGATGATTTGGGAGAATGACTTCCCTTTCAATTTAAATGGAGAATTTGAGAAAAGTTGGCATAAAATCTTCTCTCAATTTCTTGTAGAATTCAGCTGTGAATCCATTGGACCTGTGATTTTCACTGTTTGTAGTTTTTTTTGTTACATTTTCAATGTCATTCACTGGTAATGTGTTAGTTAGAAATTTTATATCTTATTGATTCAGCTTTGGGACTTCATATATTTCTGGAAATCTGTCCAATTCTTCTTGCTCTTCTTTTTCTTAGAGTTTGAAGTTTGATATGAGAACTTTTTATTTGGGCTTGTTCTGTTTTACAGGTGTGAAAATTTATAGCTATATATTTTCCTCGCAGACAGCTTTTATTGCAAGTTGCATTGTTAAGTTGTATCTGCATTTTTGTTTAATTGTAGATATTATTTAATTTGTTCTTTAATTTGATCTGTGACCATTTATTGTTCAGGATGTGTTATTTAATGTGAACAAGTTTATGGAGACTTACTCTTTATTTTGTCATTAATTTCCAATTTCATTGCACTATGGTCAAATAATATACATTGGATAAATTCAATTCATTTGCTTTTACTTAAGTATGCTGTATGCACTAGTGTATCATCTATCTTGGAGAACATCCCATGTGCAGATGAGGAGAAATTGTATTGTTATATTATTCTGTGGAACATTCTGTAAAGTTGTACTAAGTTACTTTCTTCACAAATTTAGTTTAATTCAATCATTTCTTTATTTTTTGCCTACTTAACCTATCTCTTTGTGACAGTGGCTTGTTAGAGTCCCACATTACAATTGTGTGATTGCTAATTTGATTTTTCATGTCTGTTAAAATTTGTCTTATGTAGTTGGGTGCTTCTACATTGGGTGCATATATTTTTATGACTGTTATCTCTTCCCTTTGTAGTTTTCCCCTAACATGTGTGTAATGACCTTATCTCTTCTTTTCCTCTTTTTTTCTTTCTTTATTGTAATCATTCTTGGTTTGAAGTTGACATTGTTAGCAACCAGGATAGCTACTCCTGCTTTTTTATGAATTCCTGTCCCATCCTTTGACTTTCAATCTGGGTTTCCTTTTGAGATAAATGTGTTTCTTATGTACAGCATATTCTTTGATATTGATTCTCAGTCCACTCTGCCAATCTGCTTCTTTTGATTAGTGAATTGAGGCCATTTACATTGATGGTTATAATTGATATATATTGCCATATCTTTATCATGTTATTTTCCTGCTCTACACTCTCTACTTTTCCCCTCTGTTAAATTTCGTGATTTACTTTGCAGTTCCTTTCTGTTGTGATCTTAAAGTTGTGGTCATTTCTGTCTCTTTCTAGAATAATTGTCAATACTCTTTGTAGGGTTGGTTTGTGGTCCAGAATTTTTTCTGTTAATCTTTGTCATGGAAGTAGCTTATTGCTCTATTAAATATGATGGACAGTTTCTTGGGTACATCAGTATGGATTGGAAATTGTTTTCTTTTAGGACCCAAAACACCTCTATCCAAGCTCTTCTTCATTCGATGGTTTGTGTTGAGAAATCTCCCATGATTCTCATAGGCTTTCCATTATAACCAACCTATTCATTGAACCTTGCTTTATCTCCAATAGTTTATTCCACCATTGTGGAATGCAGGTGGACACAAGACAGCTACAGTGGCCTAGTGAGTGTGACCCATGCCCACAACCTGGACAGAAGTTTTGCTAAACTTTGGACCCCTACAGTGGTCTCAAGAGACTTAGTGAGTCCTACCCTGCCCCCCCCCAACATCACAAGAGTCTTACAGAGCTTGGGTATGCCCCTTCAGTATCCCCAGAGCCTTCCTGAGTGGAACTCACCATCCATTCACTATGACAAAAGCCATGCTGAACCCAACATAGCAGTAGTTTTGATCTGTCTACCCTTCTCCCACTATTGTCAGAGGAGCCTTCCTTACCTGTGTCTAACCTCCTATCTATCATTGCAGAGTTTAGGAACACACTGGGAGATTCAAATAGGCCAAATCAAAAATCTATCTCAGGGCAGGCCAAATAGTTCAGCAAACTAAAGCTCCTGCAGGTAGACACAGGGGCCGGAGGTTCAATCCCTGCACCTGCAGTGCTGGCTGCACCCCGGGCCATGCTGAGACAACAGTTGAGACTGGGTGCCTGTAACCCCAGTAGTTATTCAGAGCTGTAACCCCAGCTCTTGGGAGGCAGTAAACAGACAGATCTCTACAAGGCTGATCCAGTAGTGAGACCCTGAACACTCTGTAGACCCTTCCCTAAAATAAAAAAAAAGCAATTTCAGACTTTCAGTCCACCCAGATCAAGATCAAGTCTAAGAGAAAAGGGCACAGAACAATCTGGAAGTCACCCACCTGACATTTCTGAAATAATAGCAACTGACATATAGAAACAACTGAATCAGTCTATAAGATCAGAAAACATCTCTCAGATAAAAAGAAATGAGAACAATCATGAAGGGACATCTAAAGAATTCACAGATTAAAAAATGCAGGCAAATACAAAAATGGTGGAAACGTTGAAAGAACAATATAGGAAAATATTAGAATACATGAAACAGATTTGAACAGATATACAAGAAATTAAGAACTCTGTTGAGAGGTGTCAAAATTGCTTGAATGAAATGGAAGATAGAATTTCAAACCTTGAAGACAGCGTTAAAACCAGTGAATGGGAAAGGAAAGATTTCTTTAAAGTAACAAGGAATCAAGAAATAGCATTTCAGCCAGCTATAATGTGATGCAAAGAAAAACAATATAAGACTGATAAGTGTCAATGAAACAGCAGAAGTCAGCACAAATAACATAAAAATTATTTGCAGAAGTAGTAGCAGAAAAAGAATCTGGCATACAGAAAAGTGAGGTATATAGAACCCCAAATAACCATAATCAAAGTAAGTGTACACCTAGACACACAATAATCAAGATCCCAAAATTTCAGGAAGAGAACAAAATATTAAAAGCTGTTAGAGAAAAGAAAGAGACCACCATTATGATGGGAACAGCTTTCCATTATTATGGAAAATCCTTCTTCCTTATATCTTTTTCTTATTTTCTCATCTGTTCTTTCTCTCTTTTCTTTCTCTCTTTCCTACATCTCTTCCTTATCCTCTTTCTATTTGCATCTTCCTTTCCTTCTTCCTCTCTTCCTGTTTCATAGCCAGATCTTTTGTTTTTGAAATGAAATGTCATTAATACCATTGCGATACTCATCAGTTCACATTAAGTTATTCTTTAGTCTACTGCATTATGTATTCTGAAAGGGGCTTGTTTATAATTATGGATTACTCCCTTCCCATTAAATATATTAGAACCAGTTTTTAGGTTTTTTTAATTCATTTTAATAAGAAAAAAAGATGAAATAGCAATGAAACAGTTTCAAAACAAGTTAGTACGACAGTTACAATAATTAATACATTGGGTGTTGTCTTCATAGTAGTTATTCAGAGGACAAGATGCAGACATGATATCTTGTCTAAACAATATTAGTACAAAACTTTCTTCTCACTGAAATAAGAGAAAGTAGCTGTATATCTATACTAGTCAAAAGTGAAATAAATCAGACATACATGTGTAAATATATTGTCTCCCTAGTGTAGGAACTCAAAAGAAAAAAATAAAAATTGAAAGGTATAACACAGTTAAATGGAAAGAGAGAACTTAAGGATTAAACAACAAAGAAAGAGAAAGGAGAAAAGTCATGAAATATGGTAGGGGCAAAGCCATACTTTTATATAAACAAGATGGTTAAGGCAGTGGTCCTAAAAATTTCCATGAAGCTTTTGAAAATAACAGTTAATGGGTAGAAATCCTACCCTGACTAACTCTATGTGCTGATATATTGGAACTAATCAACAACATTGCAGACAGCAATGTGTAATCTAAAACCATGCTTAAAATAGGGCTTTAACTTTCTGTTGCTGACATACTCCTTTTACAAATAATACTTTTTTCTTTTCTTTTCTTTCTTCCTTTCTTCCTTCCTTCCTTCCTTCCTTCCTTCCTTCCTTCCTTTCTTTCTTTCTTTCTTTCTTTCTTTCTTTCTTTCTTTCTTTCTTTCTTTCTTTCTTTCTTCTTCTTTTTTTGTGGAACTAGGGATTGTACTCATGCTCTTGCACTTGCCAGGCAAGCACTTATTCTACTGAGCTATCTGCCCAGCCCCAGATAATACTTTATTTTACCACTGATGACACCATTTCTTTCTTTGGCTTTTGTTGTCTTTGACAGGACTTCATTAACTAGCTTATATAAGTCCAACCTCAGTGTTTAAAGCACATACACGAAATGGAAAAGAAATATATCCAAATTCTTAATTCTAATATATCAATAAATCGGAAAAAAGAGGTATTTTTAAAATGCTATGAATACTTGCAAACAGTAAAATATGAGAGGAAAAAGTAATTAAGCAGGCCAAGTTATAAGATGAAGAAGGAATAAGAGCGAGTTAGTGATCAGTTTTGTAAATATGGATGATAGTTGGTGATAAGTGAGATATGACTAAGTTATTAAGCAATTTAAAGTTGTGTTTAATCTGATAATAACAATAAAGATGGGAACAATCTGACAAATGCTATGAGTTCAAGGACCCACTAGAATAAAAGGCAAAGATAATAAATACTGTTTGTGATGTGTCTTCCTGTAAGGAAGAGTTGAGGAATTCAAACTGTGGGATAGAAGTAAGATGGACTTTTTCCTTATGTTTTTACTTAGCAAGTGATATTACATAATCTGTTTACTAATATAAATGAGTCTCTGAAAGTGAAAAATCAACAAAAAAGTCTTACAAAGTCTTCAAACGTGCCTATGCACGTGTAGATGCCTTGGCATTAAACAGAATTGGAATGTATAAATACTTTTCTTATCAGACATTACTGCATGCTTAAGAAGTAATGCGGAAGGATGCCTGAGTCTCATCCTCCCCAATATTCCCTTTCTTCCCTACACTGTAAAAATAAGAGCTTAATCAGTAAGTGTTTCAAATGTACTCAATCATACACTAAAGCTATCATTAGTATTTTTAGAAATTGAGATAACAAATTTCAAACTAATTCTAAGTGGAAACATCAAATAAATTTATTTGAAGCTCTCTAATATCATAATCCTGTGAAAATTAGGGGAAATGAGACTTAAGGAATATTTTTTAAGAAAAAAAAAATGTTCAAACACACAGACAAGTCATGGAAGGACATGAAATAAACCAAGAGAATGAAAGCTTAGCAGTAATTTCCTAAATACTAAAAACAGATTTATACCTTGGAAGGTCATTGTTATGTTTTATATCTAAATGCTCTCCAACATCGTCATGCACTTATAGGTAAGGAATGCTATAGTGGACTTGCTGTTGGGAAGTGGAGTCTGGTCAGAAGAGGCAAGTCTCTGGAGTATTGACTGGGGAGGAAAAGCTCTCTTCTCACCCCCCTCTCTTCTCCCTCTGCTTTCTGTTGTCATCATGTGAGCACCTTTCCTCTACCTCAGGCCATGCTGGCCCCTGTTTGGTACTAGCTGACTATAGACTGAAACTTCAAAAAACATGAACCTAAATAAATCTTTCATCCTTTAAATTGTAGATGTTGCATTAACAAGAAAGTGACAAAGACAGATTTTAACTAATCCACTACTGGTTATTACAAATCCATATGGCTTAGAAACTTTTCAACTAGTTCATGGGAAGGGTTTGGAGATATCTACTAGAAAAGCCCTAAACTGAGCTTCATGGGAGAATCTGGACATTTTTCCAAAGACCAGTATGTTGATGAAAATTTGGACATGAAAGAATAGGCTCAGGGCATTCCAGTTGTGTAAAAGAACTTCTTTGTCAAGTACATTCTGAGCCTCGTATTTTATGTTCCAAAAGAAATGTTGCATACATTTTGCTCATGACTGATGAATTTTCAGGAGACTGTGATTATGTGTGGTGGACCAGTTAATCTCATAGAGGAAATGGCAAGATGTCCGAAGGTCCAGGCTGCAGCATCAGTACTGTTGCTGTTTTTATCAAATTTTACACCAGAAAGCAAGACCAAAAAGCCCATAAATTTCAAAGTAAACCATTAAACGACAAACCTCACAAATCCTAGAAAAATAGAAGTCTTTAGTTCTCCAAGAAGGAAGGGCCTACATAGTTGGTGTCTTCAATCGTGAGACGACTGAAAAGACAGAATTAAGAATCCAAGTCATACACATTATGACAATTAAAACTGCAATGCAACACTCCAAGCTTCATTAAGTTATCTAAATAAGCAAAAGAGGAGTAAAAAATTTAGCTATAATTACTGATGTTGCCCTTATTCAAGCAGCTGCTTTTCTTATGTGTAGGTAATTTTGGATTGCTAACTCTGCCATAGTTATTTTTCTTTTTGCTGAGACCAAATGCCCAACACCAAAATTTATAAGAGGAAAGGTATTTAGCTCATAGAGTATAGAGCTTTCAGCCTGCAATCAGTGGCTCTAAGGCAAAGAGGAACATGGCAGAGAGTCGGTAAATGATGGTGGAGGAAAATAACAAAATAACAGGAGCAAAATGGGGGCAGGGGTAGACAAACCTCTTTCTGTCCTTTAATCTAATCCATATGCTGAGATTAGGGGGGATCCAATCCAGTCAGTGGACTGATCTAGCAGTAACACACCCTTAATTCCAAAATTTCACTATGAATTAATCATACGATTTAAATTTAACTGCCTCTGAAAAAGTGCTATGACTACATAAGGTTTTGCAGGAACATCCATACACAAACCATAATAAGCTCCTGTTAATTAAAGTCTAAGGATTGTGACAGCTCTTCTCGGGGCTGTATATTATCAGAGTAGATGTTTTTCCATTAACCACCTAAGAGCAAAGTACATCCAATTTTTAATTCAATTCTCTATATGAACCATGGTCATAAAGCTTGTGTACATACAAACAGAACTCATTTTCTTTTTGCTTAAGATCAGCACTCCTCAGATAGCATCCTATTTTTTTCTGTTTTACCTAGAAATGATATGTAAGCATTTTAGATAGCCCTGTAAGTTGAAATAGAATTATATTTTATAAAAGTTTATGAACATCCATGTGAAAGATAAAAGTAGATTATCGCTTAAGAACTATAAAGTCACCACAGGCTCAAAACATTTGGGGGTTTTTGTTATCTGGAATTGAAATCGGGGCCTTGCTCTTGACAGCAGGTGCTTGTACTCCTAAACTGCATGCAGCCTCATGTGTTTGTTATACGAAATAATTTTAATTAAAATAAGTAAAACCAGATAAAGGAAATTATTTTTCATCTAATTTAAATTTCAGGCATATTTAATTGGTATCAAATATTTTACTTCATTTAAGATAAAGACAAAATATATGATTCTAGAAAAATTAAAAGATACCATATTCATGATGTTTTGTTGTCTTTTCCAGTATCATAATTTTACTAAGGAAGAAATTTTGCCACTGAAAAATGGTAAAATAGTGCTGACATTAAATTCTTAGAAGTGAAAATTAATTTTTATATTTGAACTAAAAATAGATTTTTAAAAGATGGTTAGTACATTCTCAAAAGATTTCATGTGAATACCCTCAAGTAGTAAATTGTTATGTTCTTTGCAAACATTTTATTCTAAGAAGAGCAAGCATGTGAATCAGCCATGTAGAGGCTGTACAGGGCAGGGCAGGAAAATGTGACTATACAGTTGAAGGCCAGTCAGGGAGCTTGGCCAATGCTATCAATGAAAAAATATAAAGCATTGCTGCTGTAGATCTTTGAGCAAGTGGAGAGAGAGAGAGCATTTGTGGCATGAGAAGCAGAGTCAGGGGTCAAAACTGAGGAAATGGAGTCACTTTGGGGTCACATGCAATAGTTTGCTGCAAATTGAAGCTTTCAGATAAATGGTCACATTAACCTTAGCTAGAATTATAAGGAAAGCTCAGTGGTATGAGTCAGAATATCAGTGACCAATCAAAATAGACACCAGGTCACTGGCAACGGGGTCATGGCGCCCCTTCTGTGCCAGACATAAATGCTCCATTTGCTGTTCTAAGGGGAGAAGGGAATGAGCCAGGGCAGGGGCGCAGAAGGCTGGGTGCCCAAGGGCAGCTAATGGAGAGGCTCAGGCAGCCGCGCTGTCAATGGGGTGGGGGAAAGTATTTCAATATCTTAACAATTATGTGCATAGCTGGTGTTCTCGGCTAAGTATGTGTCATTTTAAAAGCTTAACTACCACTTCAAGAGCTTGACGAGAGCCTTAGTTTTTATCCTCTGTACAGAATTAGGGGTGTTTCTATATTATCTCTTAGGACACAATTTTATTTGTTAAAATCAAAAGGAAATGATATTGATTTTACAAACAAAATATCATATAATAAATGGCATCTATGAGGGATATATTGCTAAATACATGTGATGATTAATTACTGATGTTTTCTCTATATTTTTATTAGGGAA
Organism: Octodon degus; assembly: GCF_000260255.1. Classification (NCBI taxonomy): domain Eukaryota; kingdom Metazoa; phylum Chordata; class Mammalia; order Rodentia; family Octodontidae; genus Octodon; species Octodon degus. Next base: position 1,006,413 of record NW_004524748.1, read on the forward strand.
TATGAATTTTTAGCCTACTTCTACTCAATATTGGAATGATGTATCTAAACAAAGTAATTAAGTTACAGCATGTACAATACAATTTATAAAGCCAAGACAGAATTTTTTAAACTTTGAAATAAAATATAGCAAACTTTTACTTTTTGTATAAAGCAAAAATAAAGCAGGGCCAGCCAAAAAGCTCAGTGGATTAAAGCACCAGCAAGCAGGTACAGGGGCCTGTGTGCCGGCCCCACCCCCAGAGCCTGCTGAGAAGGTGATTGAGACTGGGCGTGGTGGTGCACACCTGTAATCCCAGCACTTGGGAGGCTGTAAACAGGCGGATCACTAGGAGTCTGATCTAGTAGTAAGACCCTGAAGACTCTGTAGACCATTCCCTAAAAATAAAAACAAATATAAAATAAAAGTATTTTTTAAATTTTAATGTGAAAAAAGATAAAATTACAATGAAGCAGTTTCAAAACAGGTTAATGGCATTTTTACAATAATCAATATATTGCATATTGTTGAATAAAGTAAACCCTTATTTGTAGTAAAAAGTTACTACTAAATTTTTATAAATTATTGTAGAATATTCTTAAAGTCAAAGTATTTATATCCTAAGGGTTGATTGATAAAAAGGTATATTTTAAATATAGAAATATATATATATATATATACATATATATATATATATATATATATATGATTAGTGTGATGTTTTGTAGAAAACTCTCCTTCCATCCATACCTGCCCTAAAATCTAAACTATATCTTACTACTTAACTTAGATCTACTCGCATCTTAGCCAATGTTGCAGGAGCTTTCATTTTCTTTCATTGTTCTTTTTTTTTTGGCAGAACCGGGGATTGAATTCAGACCCTTGCGCTTGCCATGGAAGCGCTTATTCTATTGAGCCATCTCCCCTGCCCCAAGCTTTCATTTTCTAATATACACTTTTCATTGTAATACAAAACTTGGAAAATAACAAAATATATTGTGAAATATCTTATGAAATATGCTAAACATTTTATTTATTTGTAATATTTAATTGAGTGGGAAAATAAATAAAATGAAAAGACAAAGGCAGGTCATCTCTAACATCTACTAGTACCTACTAATATTTACTTTCTAACATCTAACATCTTTTTCAGTCGCTTTGAAATATTCACATTTGTCTGTAGTCTGAGGGCATGTAAAATACTCAAATTGTCTCACAATAATTTAATATCCCAACTAATGAAAATATTGGTCAAAATCAAATTCAATCTCTTTTACAAAACTACCATCAATTTTTAGAGGTTTTTTAATAATGGATTTATTTTTAAAAGGTGGGAAGAATTATTCAAAGTAAAAAAAAATAAATATTAATGACCACCCATTATTATATTCTCTTTAAAATATAAAAAGAGGGGCCAGGGAGATGGCTCAGTGGAATAAGTG
>NW_004524748.1:1007933-1008570 GCF_000260255.1 Octodon degus
TAAATAAAACATAAAAAGAAGTAAAAAAGGACATGGAAAAAATAAAGCTTCTTGAAAGGCAAAGTGAATGTCTATTTGATCAGTCTTGCATATCTATATCTGGTAGTGTGAGCAGCAAATTTGACAACAACAATATGTAATATAACATCCATTGTTAATATTCCATTCTAGTTCTGAAATTCTGTACCATTTGTACTGTTTTATACTCCTTTGCTTCTGTCTTTGTTCTTGCTATCTGGCGTAGTTTTTGTTTCTGTTTTTTGCTCTTTATTTTATTTTATTTATTTATTTTTTTTTTGGTGTAACCAGGGATTGAACTCAGTCCTTTGCACTTGCCAGGGAAGCACTTATTCCACTGAGCCATCTCCCTGGCCCCTTTGCTCTTTAAAATAAAGATAAGCAGTAAGAGTTTCTATACTAAAGGAGAACAATGGTAGATAGTGAATAAATGTGATGAATGATTTTTATTAGATATTAGATTGGAGAAAATAGTACAGAAAGACATTTAGAAATATCTGAAGGATTCTTAGTAGGTACTGGAATTGCCAGTCAAGCAGAAGCCCCAATAATGTTATGGACTACTGGATTCTTTTAGAATATTTTGCTGAGTTTACACACCTATAATATTTAAATGATG
>NW_004524748.1:1008765-1011048 GCF_000260255.1 Octodon degus
AATAACTAAAATTATATATTTATAGAGTATCAGGCATATAATATATAACAATGACAAATCTCCTTTCTTGAATGTGATATATGTTGAAGGGTTTAGTGGTAATGTATTATAATGTCCACTAACTCAAAACTCCTCCACATAACCACAAGAAGATCAGTGTGTGTGTGTGTGTGTGTGTGTGTGTGTGTGTGTGTGTGTGTGTGTGTAGGTAGAGATGTGAAATTAAGAGAGCATAATAAAGTATACATGTTGAGTATGAATATTTCTAAAGAGAAGAGTTGTACTCATCAAGCCTTTCTACTACTTCACAAATTTGAAAATTTTTCAAATAAGTCAGAGGAAATATATGATATTAGTTCAAGGAAGGATATTGGATATTAAGACTTATATTTCTGAATTTCTGTCTTTCTACTTTTACTAATACACAATCTCAAAAAAAGATGTGAACTGTTTTTAAATGTAACATATGTATAAAGTATTACCAATAGTTGGTCATATCCAAATTAATATCCAAGGTTTGATGTTTTTGTAATGTGTCAACTTAGTCAATAAGAATTCATATCTTCTAATTCTGATTTTATATGTTTCAGGCTTTCATTAGTCAAAAAGGAGAATCTCTGGGTATTTGGAAAGTAGAGCTGAAACATCAGTCATTCTCTACAATGCAAATATAGCTGTGTAATTGACGAGAAATAGCAGCTGGGCCTGTAACTGCTGTGTGTGTGTGTGTGTGTGTGTGTGTACGCGCTCTATGACTCAAGATTCTATAAGCCACATTCATCATGAAAATCACAGCATGGAGAACAGAGCAGAGGAGGGTTCAGTCCACTCTACTGGCTACCAAGCTCATGTTAGCAGATTTGACCCTATTTATGATGTTTCATTCTTGAATGCCTGTCCTGTGGACTTCATGTCCCCAACATCAAAGAACAGAAAATAGCCACTCAGGGACAGCTTAACTTGACCCTATATTTGTCTATTTCAATTAAAATGAAAATTCAATTTTCTATAGCAGATCACTTTACAGGCCAATGCCTGGATGGATGGATAGATAGATAGATAGATAGATAGATAGATAGATAGACAGACAGATATAGATAGATAGATAGATAGATAGATAGATAGATAGATAGATAGATGTACAGAGAGATGAATGTATTCAGCTTCTATAGTAGGTTGTTGACTAATACAGGTTCATTTAAAATTATATGACAAACTATTGCTTGTATTTTTAATTTATCAAAAAATATAACTTTTTCTAAAACATATAATTGCAGTAAAATACTATGGGATATATTATAAGACCAAAGCATCTGTAGGCTAAGCCATAAGGTATTAATGATGATGAAATGCTAATTTGAGAGAAAGTGAATTGAAATACTTAAAAATCTTTAAATTTAATTTAAACTTTAAAACTACTTTCAAACATGTTGGATAAGTTAAATATGTATTTTTAAAATTAATGTATGGGGACTGGGGAGATAGCTCAGTAGAATAAGCACTTATCTGGTAAGCACAAGGACCTGAGTTCAATCCCTGGTTCTATCAAAATAAAAACTAAAAAATAAAATATTTGTATGCTTGTGTTCATAAATTTCAGTACAAATTTGGCAGACATTTTCATCTCCACTTTTTTTTAACAAACTCCAAATATATAAAGAAAATTAAATACATGATGTTTCTTCTCATTTTAACTCAGCTCCCTTTTATTTGTGCCATTGGCCTAACAATCTAGACTGACGTTGGCAGCAGAAGTTGATTAGAAGGACAAACAATGTCAAAAGCAAGCAGCCTTTAATGAGATTTGAAGTCTTCCTGGTGACCTTCTCAATAGCTAATGAAACACAGTCAGATGATATTCAGCTGAAATCACCCACCGCTAGACCTTCACTGTATGTCAAAAATAATTTTGTTGAATCATTTGATTTTTAACATATTTAGAAGGAACAGGGCTACCAATGGATATGTGTACACCTTAGGAAATTACACACTTATAGTAAACTGCTTGTCTCAGATTAAATAACAGAATTCTAATTTCATCATTAAATATATTTATTAAATCTTGCCACATAAGTGTCAAAGATTGGAAAAATAATTTTATCCTACTCTTGCAATTATTTGTGATAATTTCACTTTTGCCATTTATCTACTTTTTCACACTTATCATTTGCTCTAACTAAATGCATTGTAACTTCTGAAAGTACCACAAAATAAATAAGGAAGACAGGTAGTTACTCATTATACTTACTTTCAGAAGCTTTTAAATGATTGAATGAGGTAAAT
>NW_004524748.1:1011858-1015124 GCF_000260255.1 Octodon degus
TTCGGATTAATTATAATACTCAACAAGAGTTTCCTCAAAAGAATCTTCAATGATATGAAACACATAATTTGAATGTTAACCTCTTACCAGTACAAGTATTTAAATAAACAGTGACCAAAATTTGTGTATTTAATTCATTTGTATAAGATAATGTAACAGAAATTTTTAATTAAAATATATTTTGAAAATAGGCATAAAGAATTATATAATTCTTATGTTTACACATAAATCCAGAAATCTAACCACATACAACCTTTTGCAGGACAATCCCACAACATTCCTTTTCCTGTCTCCTGCTTTCATTCAGAAAATTTTGCAATGATAATTTTATCAAATTTATTCAATAGAATAATGAACTGATTAAAATGAGTCCTGCACAATCAAAGCTCAGGATAGTCCATACATCAACAAATGTGCTGCTAGAGCAGGCTAAACTGATAAGTGTTTAAAGTATTATGGAAGACTTTACCTCTTATATTTCATTTTTATACTTTTCTGCTGGATGGTTAAGACCAAGGTAATATAAGAAGTAAAGCCATGCTGTTATGTTGAGCTGTAGGGGACTCAGGTCAACAATTTCTGACATTGCCAGTGAAGTGGAAGACCCAATACTATTATGGGCTACTGGACTCTTTTAGAATATTTTGCTGTGTTTACAAACCTATAATATTCAAATAATGGAACGTAACAAAAAAGGGGATACAGATGAATGTCCATTTTGCATCTGTGTATTCAAAGTGGTTAGGATATATATGTAGTTACATTCTCTTAATGAATAGAATGATTTGTTCTAATGGTGTTTGCAAATAGGATATCATGTCCACATCTTGTACAGCAGTTAACCACTAGGAAGAATGTATACAATGTGTGAATTATTGAAACTGTCCTACCAATTTGATTTGAAACTGTCACATTGCTATTTGTCTATCAATAAAATTATGTGGGAAAAAAGTATTATGGAAGAATTGCCAAAGTAAAAAACAAATAGCTCATTAACATATTGGCAACAAAACCCTCCCACATCCAGACCCAACAGTTCTTTTGAATTACGTAAAGAAAAAACTACATTACACTTTAATTTTCTACATGAAAGCCTAATATATATGTTCCACTTTTCACAAAATGAACACTGTACTAACATCTCACTCCAGAAATCCCTGCCCCCCATAGTTTCTCCTAGAAATGCTCATCTCCATAAACATACACTTGCTGCACAGTGCTGGAAAGAACACTGCTCTGTGCAGATGTTCTTGGAACTTCCGTTTTATTCTCAGCATCCAACAATATGGCATCTGTCTTTGCACTATATTTGAAATGCATTCAGAATCTGACTATTTTTTTAATCCAGTGAACAAATACTGAATATTCTTCAAATGCTAACATTTAACTATTCTAGAATGAGTTTTTACAAGTTTCCTTGTTGTTCCCCTATTTCTGTACTGTACTTGCTTTCTATTTGTTGTAGCTCTCTTAGACCACTGTAATATACTTTATAACACTAGGTGCATAGTAAGCAATAGAAATTTATTGTTCTAAATTCAGGAGGCTGGGAAGTTCCTGAGGAAAGGTGTCAGCTGATTCAGGGCTGTCCACTGCAGGCTGTCCTCCTATTTGACATGTGCATGTCCTCTTACGGCTTAGATGGTTATATGATAGAAAGGGAAAAACAGCTATCTGAGGTAAATTGTAAAAGCTATTACTCCAATTCCACCAGGTTCTATCTTTATTACCTAATCAGCTACCAAAAGTCTATTTCCAAATACTATTTCTTTGAAATTAAAATTAAATCTGTGAATTTAGGAAAACATAGATATTCAGCCTATAAATCTAATTAATTTTCTTTCTTTTCTTTCTTCTTTCTTTCTTTCTTTCTTTCTTTCTTTCTTTCTTTCTTTCTTTCTTTCTTTCTTTCTTTCATTCTTCCTTTCTTTCTTCCTTTTTTTTCAGAGCCAGGGATTGAGCTCCGACCCTTCTACTTGCCAGGGAAGTGCTTAGTCTAATGAGCCATCTCCCTAGGCCCTTCTAGTTAACTTTCAACACATAAGCTGGATTAGCTCATTAAAAACTTAACTTGAACTATGTCTCTTAGTTTCAAAACAAAGTAATTTGTTTTTTGTTTCATACAGGACCAAAATTAAATTATCGTCAGGACCAGCTACCCTGTCATAATTACACTTTATGCCTAAATCTCTCATTTGACAATGACCTCAAAATCATCCTTAAATTTGTTGAATATGGACAATTTCATCTGAGCACTCTTATACATGAACTTCTATCTGCCTAGAATGATCATTTCCACCATATCTTTTCTTCTTAATTTTCTCCTTCACTGCATAGCTTTTTGTTTGAGTGTCTATTACCTTGGCCTTGTATCTGACTTGTGAGGGTTCTTTGCCTTATTTATTTTTCTTGTTCATAGTGGATGTCATCATTCCTTAAACAACCTCTTCGCAACTCTTTTTTGTGTTTTTTCACTAAAAATGAGCTATGTGAGAATAACGAATACTGACAGTTGCATTCATAACTAAGTCCCCAAAGTCCTATATAGAGTGAGTTTAAAAACTATTTTTAATAAACATTTCAGGCTGCACTGGAGTCTGAGTCTAGAGCCTTCATTTCCTTGATGATGTTTTGTTTATTTGTCTTGTATGTGTATTTTTGTTTGTTTGTTTAGAGATGCGATTTTACTAAATTGGTAGTTTGCCTAGACTGGGCTCAAATTTGTGAAATTGGGAGGCCTGTGCTAACACCTCTGATTTGTTGTATGGTATTTAATTTTTCATTTTCAATTTCATCAATTGAAGAAAAAGAGAAAATAATAGCCCTTGGCCAACATTATCTATTTTGTTTGAAAATTAAACTGACCAAATGAGTTCAAAATTTCTTCTTTTTTTTGGTCGAACTGGGGATTGAACTCAGGCCCTTGCACTTGCCAGGCAATCGCTTATTCTACTGAGCCATCTCCCCAGCCCTAGAGTTCAAAATTTCTAAATGATTTAAAAATACAAAAATATAAAGTATGTTTCTAAAATCTACTACTTTAATATACAATTAACATTCCTTATAAATTTGGTAGGAAATTATTAATTCTAATTTTCTTTTACTCAGTCAAATAATGTTTTTTACTTTAGAAATGAAATGAAATGAAATGGGAGTTTTATAATCTCTGTTTCTATCTTGGAAACTATAAAAAGTATATTAAATCTAAAGCTAAGAATAAAACTTATAAATTGGAGTGAAAATTAATAAAATTAAAAAATATAATG
>NW_004524748.1:1015224-1054525 GCF_000260255.1 Octodon degus
AGAGAGAGAGAGAGAGAGAGAGAGAGAGAGAGAGAGAAACAGAGACACAGAGAGAAACAGAGAGAGAAGTAAAATTATAAATACCAGGAGGAAATATAACTGACGGTCTCCTGGAGAGTGCCAGGATAGTAAAGAGAAATTGTGAAGAACTCCATGCTCACAAACTTGATCATCTATACAAATTGGGGCAATGCTTCACAGGACAGAATTTTTTAAATTTCATACACGAAGAAAAAGGAAATCCATGGAGCCTTGTTTGTTAAAGAAGAGTCAATTAAAACTAACTTTCCAAAATAGAATGCACCTGGCCCCAACTGATTCACATTTGAAGTATTCCAAGCATCTTATAAAAATTGTACTAATACTCTATGCTCTATTCTGTGAGATAAACTCAGAAAGAATTGGTGCTAGAAAATTCTGTGAAACCAACGTTACCCTGGCTAATGTCACATAGATATTCTATGAACTCTATAGACCATTTTTTTTCTCATGAACACACATGTGTTTTGGGGAACGGTTGAAGATAGGTGAGAACTGCCATAACCAGCTCCATAATTTTACTGTGAATAAAACTGCTTTGAAAAAAGTGTTGCTTAACTTAAAATCTCAGTTAATTGATTCGGTGGTTTGGAAAAGAAAATAAATTTATAAAGCAAAAGTAAAATATTGCTTAACTTTTATAAGGGATTTTTGAAGTAAATAAGATCTGTAAGTGTGTCTGATTCCACAAAAGATGGTTTCTATAACCGTCCTCTGCTATTTACTACCTGAAGTGTGAATTTTCACCCCCCCCAACATTTAATGAGGCAAAGGGAAAAGTACTAAAACTAATGAATAAAAACAAATCTTATTTGAGAGGTTGACATTGTATCATTTTTTTCTTCATATTGTTATGTATTTGCAAAAAACAATTAACCCATTTATTCATGCATGAATTAGCGGCCATTTACTACTTCTTCTCAATATGAGAAAAAAGCAATGAGAACACAAAAATGAATAAGCAAACTTAAAACTCTGTAACTCAGAGCAAAGTCCTCATAATGGGATCAGTTTGCCTAGAGGATATCACTTTAATGGAATAGGAGAAGAAAACATGACATCTTTGATTTGCATAAGCTTGTGATTTTCCTTTTTAGTCTTTTTTACTTAAGCTTCATTAGCTTATATATATAAATATATATATATATATATATATATATATATACACATATATAGGAAATCAATTTTATTCTGTTTGAAGAATGAAGCTTCATTCTGAGTAATGAGAAAGAACTTAATCATGAATATGTAATTCAATACACGTTATTCAAATTGTGAGTGTTCTGTGAATGCAAAGACTTTTTTAAAGGTGTTTTTTGTTTTGTTTTCTTCAGGGTCTCACTATGCAGCTCCGACTCATAGTGATCCTCCTGATTTCTGCCTCCTTACTGCTGGGATTACAGGTATGCGCCACTAAGCCTGGACTCCATCACTAGCTCAGTACGTCCAGGGACAGGGCTGGTAGGGCATGCAGTGCCAGGGATCGAGCCCTAGCCCCTGGGCTTACCTAAGCAAGCGCTTAGTCCACTGGCCCTCCAAAGAACATTTTGTTACTGGAGCAAGTGTGAAGGGCATGGCACATGTTCTGGGTAGCAGAAGGATGCATGCATGTGCTCTGCTGAGGTCCAGGCAGGTGTGGTGGCTGAGAGACCTGAGATCTGATTGGTGTGGCTGAATCACAGTGAACAAGGCTGCTCTAAATATGGGTTGCACATGTGTCCATGCAGTATGGTGTTTTCAGCTCTTCTGGAAAAATAACCAGGAGGAGAATAGCTGCGTTCCATGAGACCTCAAATCCTAGTTTTTTGAAGAATGTCCACACTGATTTCCACAACAGTTATACCAGTCTACACTCCCAACAACAGTGGATAAGGGTTCCTTTCTCCCAAAGCACCTGCAGAATTTGTTATTGGTTGACTTCTTGATGACAGCCATTCCCTTTGGAGTGAGGTGGAATCGCAGTGTTGTTTACCTTTGCATTTTTCAAATAATCAATGATGCTGAACCTTTTATCATGTACTTATTTGTCATTTGAATTTTTTCATCTGAGAAGTGTATATTCATCTAAGATGCCCATTTCTGGATTGGGCCTTTGAATTTGGGGGACCTGATTTTTTAAAAATTGTATATTATGAGACTAGTGAGTTTGGTAACTAGGAGGAGAACAGGTCACACAGGCTTGGACTCACAAATTTGGAGAGAGTGTTAAGTGCAAGTTTACTATTAAATGCATTTTAAAGGCAATCATCAGGTTAACTCCAGTTCTGGATAATCCTGCTTTATTCTGTTGTATCAAGCTTCCCTAGAGGAACACACTAATGAATACATGTACATAGAGATGCATGATATGCCACGATCTTACAAGAGGCTTCCACTGACTGCCTGTGGAGTCAGTCATGGAAGAATGCCTAAGGGCCTCCTCTCAGCTGAAGAGACAGGAGCTGGTCAAAAGTTGGAAGCTGGGAGCTCAGTGCAGAGTCCTCTACAAGTTCCTAAGGAAGCTGATGGGTCTGCACTGAAGGCTGAGGAGTCTATCCTGGATGACTGGAGGTGGATGTTGGGAGGTGATGACGAAGACTGGTGGTGGCAAAGAAGTGAAGTGAGACTCCTCTGTCCCTCATTCCATCCAGATGACAGGCCTGTTGGTTGGCATCATCCTTATCCAGGATGGACTTTTCTCTTTTCCAGATGTCCATCATTCAGAGAACTGAGAAATAAGCTAAATGAATCCACTAAGCATTGCCTATTCAAGTGGACACTACAAGTAACCATCACATCTGAATGATCTTTGTGTTCCACATTTGAGGGAAGCAACACAAAAAGCCCACAAATTGGTGGGCACAAGGAATTTCACTGAGTGAATCTGAATGCACAATACTTCCCTCAAAATGAATAGAAAATTAGGTGATGTAAAACTAAGAGGAGTAATGTTCCTACCTTAAAAATTTGGAGTTTATGTTTTATTTTTCCCCATGAAAAATATAAGTAGATAGAGAAAAAAAGGATATAAAGAAGATAACAAATAAATATTGGTAACAGTTTTTAAAAAGCTGTAAAAATATTTAAGATTTATTACCTCACTTATTCTAGTGTAAACTGTCTTACACCAGATTTTATTAAGTGCTGATGCTTATTTTACATGGGTCTTTAGACATAATAAGTAGCTTTCAGTGGGGTCATTGTAAACCAAAGCCTTACTTTTGCTTTGAGAATCTACTTCCATTGCTTAAATTACTCTTGTTATCTTTGTTAAACTTATTAGTACACATTTTCTTAAATAATCTCGAGTCAGTGAGGTACACTTGTACAGCACTGTTTTTCTGATATTGTAAGTATTTTATTTTTCTGTTTCTTAATGTTATCATTAGGGAATCAACTATCATCTGATATTCTTCAATTGAATTAATAAATACTATTTCCCTAAGTAAATAAATAGTCTAGGACACTGTAAAATACATTTTGTCACTATGTTTAAGTATCCAACTATCTTCCTTAACTATAAGAAGTTATCTATTTTTTTTTTTTTGGTGGCTCAGCCTATCCTGAGGTTGGAGCTGGTGCAGCATGTGGTGCCCGAGATCAAATCATGATCCCCTGTGCCTGCCTAAGCTTGCCTAAGCAGGTGGTTTAGACCACTGAGCTATCTCGCTAGCTGCCTTAACTATATTTAGAAACCTACCTTGAATAAAGATGAACATGGATTTTTTAAATTCTCTTTACATTTCTCTTCTGCTGTCTCTGTCCAGAGACTATGAGACAATCAGTAGAGATAAGGGAAATAAAAACTCTTAGGTGAAGTTTTAAATTATAGTCTGGATAGTGAATGTTTGGATCACACACACATGAGCATGTGCTCCCACAGTCATCAGCTCCTGCTTATTTTTAAAATAAGAAAGATGGGCGCTTACACCTTACTCTGTTCCATCTGGTATGCAAACTTCAGCTATGTGTTTGATTTAAAAACTTATCCAAAGTCTCACTACACATCGTGTGTTTTATACGTTCTTGCAGTTTGAAGTTGATAGTTTCTAAACTGCTTTCATCTTCACTCTTCACTTCCTGATTTGCCCATAATGAGATCCAAAATTTTTAAACCCAGTGTAGGAAAGATCAGCCTTGCCAACATTATTTCAATTTGAAAGATTCAGCCAGCTTGGGTTATACTACAGTTTTAACTATTTTGACTAAGATGTGATGTTAATCCTTTCATCCCTCAAATAGTTTTAAATAAGCAGGAAGATGTTTCAAGATTTTCTCTCCAATAGCCTTTGATTCTTTTGCTGACAAACTTAAAAGTTTTAGATTTTCTGTGTTTCCCAAAAGTGTTCCAAATAAATAGAAATCTCATATATAGTGCACATTCAGTTGCTTTTCTTTGACATAAAATTATTTTTTCAACTTATGAGACAGAAATGGTAAATTATATTGAAAAAAAGAAAAATTTCACGGATACTTAATTTTTGCTAGATTAGCTCATTAGTGATATTTGTTTTGATAATTATATATGGGTAATTTGGAATTATGTGAACAGGCATTTAGATTATTCAGATATTTTGCACTACTGCTATGTTCATCAAAAGAAAACAGGCTTTATTATTAAACAAAGTTACTAACCCCAGCTGAATAGTTTTCTTGCTTTGTTATGTTGGAAAATTACATCTCTCAAAGTCTTGTGCCTACTTTGTAAACAACATACATTTTAGTTTTTTATAAAGTTTAGATGAAGCCATTAGTAATACTGAAAATTACTATAGCACTATACTATAGCACAATTACTGTATCTGTCACAAGACATTTTCATCTACACGATCATTCTCATTTCAGAGAAACCAAACCTTATATACTTATTCACACCTTTTCTCAGTCTTGTGGGTAGATCCTTGTGACCTGACCCAGTCACACTACTGTCATTTCATACATTTCTGACTTGTCCAGGTCTATAAAATGAGAATTACTGTGTTTTTCTTTTTATGACAAAAGATATTACAATACACTTGCTCTCTGAGCTAAAATATTAGTATTCTGATTTAGTTATATATTATTGGCACTTGGTGATGAATAAGTGAGTTTAAGGTGCACTTGAGCACTGGGCTTCTAAAAAGGCAGGGATCACAAAACTAGGATGCGGCAATGACTGTGAGGATGAGTCCAAAGAGGAGTCCTGTGTCTTTTGCCTGCAAAGGAAAATCAGCCAGTCTCATTCTCTTCAGATCTGCTCTAATGTGAAGGTGTGATGCTGCCAGCTACTCTGGCTACCCTCTTGCTATGGAGCTATGGAAAAGACAGATGAAAAATGGGGAAGGGTGCAGGGTCCTTTTCCATCATCACAGGTCATCTGGTTAACCACTGTTGGAACAACAGTTATTCTAGACTTTTGTTATAGGACTTACATATTTTCTTTTAGTTTAAATAAAATGTTTACATTTGTTAACAAAACAATCCTGATCAACACTGATTATTACAGCATGTGACATGCTCTGAGAGGTCAATCAACATCAAGTTTTCTTGGACTATCTTATTTACCCTTAGAAATATTTCACAAATCATACCTAAATTCTTCAGCTTGACTGTTGCCCATATTGCTGTACTGAAAAAAAAATAAACAACTGATTTGATCCATTGTTGAATCTGTAGTGAAAATTTCCAACCAGTGATAATCATTTGCCAGTTTAATCCTCATTTAGAAACTAAAAATCAGCATATCAGGATATTAACACAAAATAAATATTTGATAGTTGTATCATAATTAGATACTAAGAGCATAGATGTCAGGTAAGAAATTAGTTTACTTTGCTGTAAAAATATATAACTTAGGGCCAGTCAAGTTGCTCAGTGAATTAAAGCACCTGCAAGCAGACCAAGGGGCCGGGGTTTGATCCCTGGGCCTGCCATGCCATCCCTACCTCCAGGGGCACACTGAGATGGCAATTGAGACTGGGCATAGTGGCACAGGCCTGTAATCCTAGCTCTTGGGAGGCTGTAAACAGGTAGATCACTATGAGTATGAACTTGTAGTGATACCCTGAAGCTCCTGTACACCCTTCCCTGCACACACACACACACACACACACACACACACACACACTATATATATATATATATATATATATATATTATTTTCTAGTTGGATTATTTCACAAAAATGTTTCAAAATTTGGTGTTAGTTCAAGTACAGATTACTTATTCCCCTGTTAAATTAAATAGAATGAAGAAAATGAAACATTAAAATGCATGCTTTTTTTCCTCAGTACAAAAAGGTGGAAGAAATATTTAAAAGCCAATGAAGGGACACATGTCTCTGCTATCTTTCTCATCTAAAAAATAAACTCAAAGACTTAATAGTTTGTAGTGAACTGTATAATTATGTTCTGAGTTGTTTCCAAGAGAAAAGAAAAAAATGAATAGGACAAACTTAACTAGGAATGACAGCTCAAATGCTTTACTTTAATTACATTGGGCACATTCAGGAGAAGCAGAAAAAAATAATAATTGAAAGAAAGGAAGCCCTTGACAGAAGAGAAATTCACTTAAAGGATTTCTGATACCAGGCTGCTCTGAATAAGTCTTACCAGGGGTTATTTTCTACTTTGCTAAGAAAAATAGGGTGAATTACAAAAGAGTGTTCTAATTAAAGACTAGAGAGAAAGAAAAATTGGATAAATCAATGACATTTAAGGAGCTTATCCTCAATGATGTATTTTCACAACTGCTGTCTGAAATGTACTTATGGCATTTATTTTTAACCGTGTTCCTTGGCATTTTCTGTGTAGTTCTTTTATCAATCCTAGTGTATTGTAATTTCATGTAGCTGATGCATAGCTTCCATCTTTGACTTTTCTGTTTTATTTTTCTTGGCATTGTAAGAAAGGTTCATAAATAGTAGGCTTTCATAAATAGAACTATAATTTATAATTTTGATAAATTTTATAGTTTCTTTATAACTTGTTTCTTTTGTGCTCATTCTGACTTGTTTTGTAAGAAAAAATATTATAAGTGGAAAAACATTCTGAAAGCTTTTAAATTCCATACCATACTATAAATACATTCACATCACAAGTGCAATAACAGCACACTGTGTGTACTGCTATTTGCTGTTTCATTTTATTTATATTTATTTATTTATTAGTTTTACATTTTGTGCAGGGTCTCACTATGCAGCTCAGACTCCTAGTGATCCTCTTGTTTTCTGCCTCCTCAGCACTGGGATTACAGTTGTGCACCACCACGCCTGGTCTCAGTCATTGGTTCAGTATGCCCTGGAGGCAGGGCCAGTGTGGCATGTGGTGCCAGGGATCAAATCATGGTCCCTGCACTTGCCTAAATAGGTGCTTATTCTGCTGAGCTCTCACCAGCCATGCGGATATATTTTAAAAGAGAAATAACTTCTAATTAGAACTCTAATAAGTGAACAAGTCATTTCCATATCCTATGTTCCTCAATTTCAATGTTAGCAACTTTATTTTAATTTTTATTTATTTATTTATTTATGTGTGTGTGTGTGTGTGTGTGTGTGTGTCCAGCTCAGCCCACCAGGGGGCGGGGCTGGCTAGCATGTGGTGCTGGGGGGTTGAACCGGGGTCCCTGTGCTTTGCTAAGCTTGTTCTAAGTAGGTGCTTTAGAACACTGAGCCATCTCACCAGCCCCAGCAACTTTATTTTAATCAATATCAGTGCTATCTTTTTCCATGGATAAGAGAAATCTATTAATATGACACCTCTCCCCCTACAGACTGAACTTACACTTAATCTTTAAATTTATATAAGTCCCTAAGCAAAATGTAGTAATTAAAAATAACCTTGTTATTTACCTTACCGAAAGACTGAGCATTAACCAATCCATGTTCTTTCAAAATGCTTTCAGATTTTATTTATGTATTTGTTTATTTATTTACTTACTATTTAATGAATGTGTGATTGAGAAAAGCAATTGCATTTAGACAATAATAGTTTCTTTAAAAAGAAAAGGAAGAAATAAAGCCAGCCTGTCCACTTAATTATGTCAAAACATTCAAATAATTTCAAAATGATATCAGCTGCTATAATGAAGGCAAGAGGGAATCATATTAAAATAATTCAATATATTTCCCTAATATTTAAGTAATAATACATAAAACTTATCAAGCAGTTGAGAAAAACTGGATTAGGGTCTTCAAGTAATTTAAAATGTTTCAGTAAACATCACAGTTGAAACACAGAGGGGATAATTCTAAGCAAATCAACTAGGAGAAAGAAAGAAAGAAAGAAAGAAAGAAAGAAAGAAAGAAAGAAAGAAAGAAAGAAAGAAAGAAAGAAAGAAAGAGAGAGAGAGAACAAGAAAAAGAAGACATTTGGATGCTGATGAGAAAAAAAGAGTTTCTCAACTTCTGACCTCTGAGTAACTTAATAAAGTCTTTTAGGCCAAGTATCTTCATTGAGGACACTGTCATCGAGTTCAAATTTAACTCAAAGAAAATTCTTCTTTCTTTTATGTGATCTGAAGCCAAAATCATAAATGTGTTGTACTAGGCAAATTCTAATAGTGATCTAAGAAAAATACAATTTAACATCATGCCTCTCAAGCCATAATGCTGATTAACTAATATCCAGAATGCTCATTTGATCTGAAAGGTGCACAACCTCTGAGAAGGGTGATCTAGAGAGGTCACAGGAAGAAATCTTCATTGGTAGAAAAGGAGAGGGACTAGAAACCAAGTGAAGAAAAGAAAAACAACAAAAGTCACAAATTTCTCAGTGAAAGTTCCCTTGGTACACATATACATTCCCAGTTATTCCAGAGTCAACAAGACCTGACTGCTAAGAGTTGACTAAAGAAATCACGTCCAAACACACCAAGTCAAGAAGTGCAGCCTTCTAGGTGATAAATCTTAACACATGTGAAATTTAAATAGGACTTTCATGTTGAATGAAGGAAGCCAGATCCATAAAGTTAAATATAGCATGGTGTCTTTTTACAAGGAATCTAGAAAATCAATCAATCAATGAATCAAGTAATCAATGAAAAGAGAGACGACAGAAAACTGAAAGGTATAATTTTGGACAGGTGAGAGGAGCTGGAAGATAAGGGAGAAAAGAGAAAGGAGAACACAGGGATCAAAAATGATCAAGACAGTTAAATGAGTGTACTAATCTTCTGAAATGAAAACTGTTACTAGTATGTTTAAATACATAAATAGATAAATAGCATTGCATACCTTCCTCCAGCTTAAGAGATATTAAATTTTCAATAAGACAAGAGATTCCTTTTCACTGGCTCAGCCCTCTTCAGCCCTAATTTATATCGTAATTTATCCATCAAATCTTCCATTTTCTATTAAATCAATGTCTGAATCAGCTACCAAATTAATCACAGGTAATACATTAAGTACCACATTAGAACACCAAATAATTACACTAGAATATCAAATTACTGATTAAATACTTTCCTTAATATATTCCAGATGCATAAATTGTTCACCATTCATAGGTGAGTTATGTTTAGGTGTGGAGAAATTTTGTTATAAACTTCTGGATCTGGTTAGTTAATGCTTCTGTTCAAATCTCTTAAAGGCTTCCAAATTCACTCAGAACCTTAGAATACTTATATTTAATGAAATACTTGAAAATAGAATTGACTGTTACAATGTGTTGCCGTGTATTTTGAAGTTTTTCCTTTGTTCATGGATTCACAGCTTGCTGCATGCACTTAAACAAATCAATAACTTTAACATTTAAATCTTTAATTCTATATTTTTTCATTTTTCTTGTAGAGACTATAGCATCATTATGAGTTTCCCTGAAGTATGACAATATACTTCCACTCATTAAAGCTAACAAGAGAATAACTACGAAAGCCTTAGCAATTAAGGTATATATACACATAATATCATGACAATATATAACTTAAGCTGTTGTGCTTTCAAAAATCAATCTCTACATAAGTAACAGAAAACTGACTCTTACACAAGAAGAATGTCAGACAACAGAAATTTTCTTTCAATGAGTACAAATACTGTACCCAGCGGTAATAACTTAAAATTAGCTATTATACAACTGAATATTAAGGAAAGTGTAATAAGGCCACCATGTAAAATTGCATCAGTAAAAAAATAGATATAATAAAAGATACCAAATGGAATTTTTGGAGCTAAAAAGTACAATAAACAGAGTAAAATATTCATAAAAAGTTCTCAACAATTATGTGACCTCACAAAGCATTAATCAAAAACCTCCAGATTTTTATCATTAAAAGAATTCAGTTTAAATGACCAGAGAAATGAAGACAAATTTTTAAGAGGTCAAAACATGGCCTACCTTTATGTATACTTATAGACCAAGAATTACATGAAGCAGAGACAAATTGAGACTCTCCTTCCCAAGATCAAAATTAGAAGAGGTATTAATCAACCTATTCAATGTGGGTAACATTACGCTAAGACCAAAACCAGTGAAACTGCACAAGAAAACAGCACTAGAGAGCACTAACATCATAAATACAAATGCAAACATCCTCACCACAAAACTAACAAATTTATTTATGTCATAAAAAATATTATGCACCATAGCCAAGTGACATTCATGTGAGAAATGTAGTCATTTTGATGTAGAAAAACAAATAAGTTTCCACATATGTGTTTTACCATATTAATAAAAAAACACACAACTACAACCACTTAAGAGACTCAGAAAAACATTTAATTAACAAAACAAACTTTTCAAGTAGATTGAAATATATTAAACAGAAGTATAGTATCCAAAAAAATATTCAATTTAATTATGAGAGAAAATTTTAAAAAGACATTTCTCCAAGGAAGAAATATGAGTCAATAAATAAAGATGTAAATGCTGCTATTAGTTACTTGAAAACTGCAAATCAAAACTTCAGTGACATCTTACACTTCTTCCATGGCTAAAATAGAGAGCAATTTGAAGTTGGCAATCAACTGGAACTCTTACGCATTCCACACTCGAATTGCCATAATTACGTGGCATGTGAATCTCAGTATACTAAATTTAATCTCAGAATAGGTTTATCTGAATAAAGCTGTTTAAAATAACAAAGAGACTTAATGAATCTTTTGCACAATTTCTTTTTATTGCAACATCAACAAAGTATATGTCGCACATAGACCCAGGCAATATATTGAAGATAAGAAATGAATGTGAGTCCCAAAATACAGAAGTAATTCATAGTTTATGTATTTCCCCATAATTTCCTTTTTGTCTCTGTTCTCAATCTACTCCAGTACCCTGAGATTTTAGCTACTCTAATCTGTGACCATTCTTAAATTCTTTCATTACTTGGACAATCTTGAGGAGGAGCAGCTATTATTTTATAGAATAAACCAGTTTGAGTTTTTGTGATCTTTCATTGTAGCTTCAGTTATGCATTATTGCAAAGGATATCAGTTTGTTTATTGGTGTGAGTCAGTTATGTACCAAAGTGAGTGTGTGGTTATATTATCAAACATGATTTAACCCTTTTGTGCTAACTTTTATTACTTGGCTAAGATGTGTCAGAAGTAACTAAACAGTTCTAAAATAATAATGACTATAGAACATCATCAAAATTTATACATTAAAAGAATAAAAAGGCTGGCCAGATAGCTCAGAGATTAAAGTGCGTGCTCAGGCAGAAACATGGGCCAAGGGTTCCATCCCTGGCCTTCCATGCCAGCCCTGCCTCTGGGGTACGCTGAAGTGACCAGTGAGACTGGGTGTGGTGGTTCACACCTGTAATCTCAGTGCTTGGGAGGCTGCAAAACAGCAAGGTTTACTATGAGTCTGATCTCTCATAGTGAGATGAGACCCTGTAGACCCTGTACTAAATATATTTTCAAAAGGAATAAATTTACTGTTGAATGAGTTATATTTAATAATTTTTTAAAAATAGTTCATATATGTGAAGCTACGTTTATAGCCATATATTAACCAATTTAACTACAGTCCTAATTTATTATCTATTATTGGATAAATAGTCCGAGGTTCTTATATATTATTAAAATAGTTAGCATATTGTTAAGTGTTCTAACCAATATAGTTAAGAAACTGGAGTAGTAGAAATGCCTACAGTAATGTCTGGGCTGAAAAGGGCAACTAAGATAATAAGTGAGCAACACCTCACATAAAATACAAGCGGAGTCTGTTTAGTGCTGCAGATGTCAGTTGCCTGCATCAAGTAACCATTCTCAGTGTAGAAATTTTAAAATGCAGATTCTTTTAATTAACTTTTAGATATGCTTACTTAGATTTAAGATTGGCCTTAGGAAGGTTGCTTGCTGTGGAACTGTGTTTTTACAACCAGGAGATGGAAGTGAGATTGGAACGTACTCATAAGTGAAATAAATCAGACATACATGAATAAATATTGCATTGCTTCTCTGATGTGAGAAATCAAAAGTGTAAGTAAGAGCCATAACGTACAATAGATATTGTGAAATAGGGAAAAAATGCTCAAATAGGAGGAATTCATTTGTTTTGTAAATAAACTGGGGAAGAAGAGCTAGAAGGAATGGAGAAGAATGGGAAATGTACCAGAATCAAGAGCCACCGTGCTCAGGTACAAACACCCGATAAGGAATGCGATACTTATGCATATCTAACCTAAGTTTGCAGACCAAAATTAGAGAAAAAGGAGGGCTGCAAGGAAAGCCAACATTTTGGCCCTAGCCTTCCGAGGTCAATTAAGACTCAGGACGTATGAGAATTTGTACTGTAATGTCACGTAACTCAGTAGTGTCACAAATTTTCTGATCAAGGAGATTATGGAGCCAAAGAGGAAAGTGATCGATGATGTAGAGTGTGTCTAACAAGAGTCACATGGAGAGAAAACATTCTCTCAGGCTTTTACAGAGAGCAAATAAATAGGTCAAGCAATGACCGTGACTCATCCACATGACTGACACTGACAAAGGTTCTACAATCTGAGGTACAGGATCTCAGAATAAATCCTGAGGCATTTTGACCTTATCAGACCCAAAAGCTACAACTCTTGTTGCATAGGTCCTGCTTTACCTTGGTCTTAACCACCCAGCAGAAAAGTATAAAAACAAAATATAAGAAGTCAAGCCATGCTGTTATGTTGAGCTGTAGGGGACTCAGGTCAACAATTTCTGACATTGCTAGTCGAGCAGAAGACCCAATACTATTATGGGCTGCTGGACTCTTTTAGAATATTTTACTGAGTTTACACATCTATAATATTCAAATAACAGAACTTAACAAAAAAAGGTATACAGATGAATGTCCATTTTGTATCTGTGTACTCAAAGTGGTTAGGATAGATATGTAGTTACATTCTCTTAATGAATAGAGTGATTTGTTCTAATGGTGTTTTTAAATAGGATATCATGTACGCGTCTTGTACAGCAATTAACCGCTAGGAAGAATGCATGCAAAGTGTTAATTATTGAAACTGTCCTACCAATTTGATTTGAAACTGTCTCATTGCTATTTGTTTATAAATAAAGTTATGGGAAAAACAAAAAAAAATTAAAAAATAAAACATACCAAAAAATTTAGTTAAAGATAGAAATGTCTTTATGTTCTTCTAACTGAATTTTTCTCTCTAAAATTGCTTATTATTAAAATACCATAAAACCTGATTTGATTAGGAGAAAGTTTTATTTATTTTTACTTGAAAGAGAAAAAATAAAAAATAACAAGGAGGAAGACAAAAACAAAGCAACATAAAATAAAAAAATAGTATGGTAATTCAAACCAGGAATAGAAAATTAACAATTGTTGTTATGCTATATATTTATATCATCAAATTAGTTGCTTATATTGCCATACATAGGCATGCAAGATTGATGTGACCCATGTTTATAGCAGTACAACTTGTCATAGCTAAATCTTGGAAACAACCAAATGCCCGAAAGATAAGTGTGAGGTTTTATACGTGAATAGATGCAACTAGAGGCTACATTCATAAGGAAAATAAATCAAACCCACATGTGTAAATAACTTATTGTCTCCTTACTTTAAGAACCTAAAAGATTAAATAAATCTGAAAGGTATAACTGAAACAGTAAAATGGAAAGAAACTGAACGTAAACAAGAAAAAATTGAGATGAGGGAACATTGTTCAGATAGGAAAAATGAAATGGGAAGAAAATCACATAAGAACATACACAGTGTACCTAATGTAGTTGTGCTACTAATTTTGTTCAATTTTTTTAAAGTAGCACTTAAAGTTTAAAATTTTCACTTCAATGAATTTATATGCTAATATCTATATTCTGAGGAATTACACTGAAGATAGCAATGTGCAACATAACAATCACTGTTGAATACCTTTCATTTGTTCTTTTTTAATGTGTGATAATTCTTATATATTTATTTATTTTTATTATTTTTTTCGAGAAAAATTGCAGTGTGACAGCTTTAAAACAGGTTGGTAGGAGAGTTACAACAATTAATACATTGTATATTGTTGTCTTTGTAGTAGTCATTCATAGCACAAGATGCAGACATGATATCATGTCCAAACATTATTAGTAAAGATCTTTTTTCTTATTGAATTAAGAAAAAGTAGCTATATATCTATCCTATTTTGTATATACAGACACAAAATTGTCCATAATTTATATTACCTTTTTTTGTTCAGTTTTGTCAGAGATGGGTATTCCTATGCCATCCAAATATTGTAGGTGTATGAATTCAGTAAATATTCCAATATAATCTAGTACTCCACAATAGTAGTGGGTTATCCACAGGACTGGACATGTGCAAATCTGATGACTTGAATCTTCCACAGCTCATCATGTTAATATGGCTTCACATTTCATAATACATTTCTACACTTTTCTGCTGGATGGTTAAGACCAAGATAAAGCAAGACCTATATAATAAAAAGTGTAACTTTTGTGTCTGACACTGTCAGTCAAGTCCCCTCAAGACTTATCCCAAAATCCTGTACCACACTCTGTAGATCCTTTGTCAGTGTCAGCTATGTGGATGAATCATGGCCATTGCTTGACTAATTTTCTCTCGGTGAAAGCCTGAGAGAATGTTTTCTCTCCATGTGACTCTCTTTTGGCACTCTTTACATCATTGATCACTTTCCTCTGTGGCCCCATAATCTACTTGATCACAACATTTGGGGCACAACTGAGCTACATGATGTTACAGTACAGGTTCTCCTATGTCCTCAGTCCTCACTGACCTTAAATGGTTAGGGCCAAAAATGTTGGTTGTCTTGCAGCCCTTCTATTTCTCTAATTTTTGGTCTGCAAACTTAGATTGTTAACCCTCCAGAAGAGAAGGTTATTATTACCCTACAATATATGCAGGTGGGTTTAACCTCACTATCTGTCTGACTATCAAACATCTTAGGCATAAGATGGAACATTTAAAAAAACACACATTTACCTGAGATGCAGTCTAGCCATAATTGGTATGTCATGACAAGCAGTACATATTTAGAAGACCAGAATGACAGGCATTCCAAGCATGACCTCACTATTACACATTACTTTCTTCAGTACAGTCTCTCAGTTCACATGTATCACCTTATATAGTTAATCAGGGTGAAAAACCTACCAAGTTACTGCTAGGTTCAACAACATGCTGATAGTTCGCAGGGTCATTACTGTACCCATCTTCTATGTAAAAATGTATGGCTTTGCCCCTGTCATGTTTTTTAGCTTTTTCCTAAAAAGCTAGGTTCAACAACATGCTGATAGTTCGCAGGGTCATTACTGTACCCATCTTCTATGTAAAAATGTATGGCTTTGCCCCTGTCATGTTTTTTAGCTTTTTCCTAAAAAGCTAGGTTCAACAACATGCTGATAGTTCGCAGGGTCATTACTGTACCCATCTTCTATGTAAAAATGTATGGCTTTGCCCCTGTCATGTGTTTTAGCTTTTTCCTTGCCCTGTTTTCGGTATCTAGTCCTTGAGTACTCACATTCCTTTTAATTGTGGTATACCTTTCTATTTGTATTTCTTCTTATGAGTTCTTATACTAGGGAAGCTATGATATTTACACATGTGGGTTTTGTTTATTTCACCTATGAGTATATCTTCAAGGGGCATCAACTTAAATATGAAGGCTTTGAGTTTATTATACTTTATAGCTGAGTAATACTCCATTGTATAAAAAAACCACATGTTTTCAACCATTCCTCATGTGATGGGCAGCTTGGTTGTTTCCAAGGCTTAGTCATCACAAATTGTGCTGCTATAAACATAGGTACACATATATCACTATAATACGATATTTTCATTTCCTCTGGAAAAATTCCCACTGGGGAATAGCTGGATTGAATGAGATTTTCAGTCCTAGTTTTTTAAGGAGTCTCCACACTGATTTCCATAATGGTTGCACCAGTCTACATTCCCACCAACAGTGGAGAAGGGTTCCTTTTCCCCCACAGCCTTACCAACATTTGTTGTTGGATTTTTTTATGGTAGCCATTCTTTCTGGGGTAAGATGGTATATCAGTGTTATTTTAATTAACATTTCATGGATGGTTAATGATGTGGAGCATTTTTTCAAATATTTATTCACTTCTTTAATTTCATCCTCTGAGAAGTGTGTGTTCATCTCGGATGTCCATTTCTGGATTGGGTCATTAAACTTTGGGGTGCTAATGTTTTTCAGTTCTTTATATATTCTAGAGAGCAGAACTTTGTCTGAGTGCTTATTTGTCAAGATTTTTTCGAAATTTGTAGGTTGTCTTTTGACTTTGTTGGTAATTTCTTTTGACATTCAAAAACTTCTGAATAAGAGGAAGTCCCAGTTGTTAATTCTTTCAAGTATTATCCATGCGATTTGGTTTTTGTTCATAAACTCTTTGCCTACCCCTATGTCTTCAAGAGTTCCTCCTGCATCTGTTCTGGGAGATTCCGTGTTTGTGTTTTAGTGTTTAGATCTTTAATCCAATTTGACTTTAGTTTAGTGCATGGTGACAGACCTGGGTCAAGTTTTAGTTTTAGTCATATAAAGAGCCATTTTTTCCAGCATCATTTGTTAAAGAGGCTATCTTTCTTCCAGTAAGGATGTTTGGCCCCTTTGTAGAAGATCATGTGGCTAAATGTGTTCCTAGGTGTATCTGCAATTTCTAATCTATTCCACGGTTCTTCAGGTCTATTTTGTTGCCAGTACCATGCTGATTTTGTCACATTAGCTTTATAGTATAATTTCAAGTTAGGAATTATAATGCCTCCTACCTTGTCTTTGTTGGCCAGGATTGCCTTTGCTATTGCAGGTCTTTTCTGGTTACAAATAAATTTTAGGGGCGATTTATCAAGGTCTGGGCGGTATGTTCTGGGTAGTTTGATTAAATCAGTACAGTAATTTTGGGAGCATGGCCATCTTCCCAAAGTTGGTTCTTCCTATCCAGGATCAGGGAACATCTCTCCATTTTCTGAAATCTAGTACTATCTCTTTTTTTTAGAGTAATGTAATTTACCTTGAAAAGATCTTTGACTTCTTTAGTGAGATGCATTCCAAGGCATTTCATTTTCCTCGGTGCTATTGTAAATGGTATTGCTTCTCTAATTTCCTTCTCAGTGTGTTTGTTATCTGTGTAGAAGAATGTTACTGACTTTTGGGTATTGACCTTGTATTCTGCTATGCTACCGAATTTGTCTATCAATTCTAGTAGCTTCTTGGTGACATTTTTTTGGGTCTTCCAAGTAAAGTATCATGTCATCTGCAAATAATGATAAATTAACTTCTTCTTTACCTGTTCTTATTCCTTTTATTTACCTCTCTTGTTTAATAGCTCTAGCCAATGATTCCAGAACAATATTGAATAGGATGGGTGATAGAGGACATCCTTGTCTTGTACCAGATCTGAGAGTAAAAGATTTCAGAATATCCCCAATTAGAATTATATTAGCCGTTGGCTTGACATAGATGGATTTTATCCGATGGAAGTAGAGACCATCTATTCCAATTTTCTGTAGGACTTTGAACATGAATGAGTTTTGGACTTTGTCAAAAGCTTTATCTGCATCAATTGAGGTGATCATGTGATTTCTACATTTGGTTCTATTTTTTTTTGGTGGAACTAGAGGTTGAACTCAGGCTACTGAGCTTGCCAGGGAAGCACTCATTCCACTGAGCCATCTCCCTAGCCCCTATAGATTTGGCTCCATTGAATGGTGTGTTACATTTCTAGATTTTTGAATATTGTACCATCCTTGCATCCCTGGGATGAATCCTACATGGTCATGGTGTATAATATTCTTCATAATTTGCTGTATTCTATTTGCTAGGATTTTGTTGAGGATTTTGGCATCTATGTTCATGCGGGAGATAGGCCTGTAGTTCTCTTTCTTAGTTGCATCTTTCCCTGGTTTTGGTATGAGTGTAATAGTTGCCACGAGGAAAGATTTTGGGAGGATTGCTTCCTTTTCACTTGCATTGAAGTGTTTGAGGATATAAGAATTATATCATCCATAAACTTCTTGTAGAATTCAGCTATGAATTCATCAAGACCTGGACTTTTCTTTGTCAGTAGGTTTTTTCTTACATTTCATATTTCTTTGGCTGTTATTGGGTTATTGAGAGTGGTTATATCCTCTTGATTCAGGTTTGGTAGTTTTTACCTTTCTAGGAATCTGTTCACTTCTTCTGTGTCTTCTATTCTGTGAGAGTAAAGGTTCTCAAAGTAGCTATTGATAATCTTCTGAATTTCCACTGAGTCTGTGGTAATTACACCCTTTTCATTCCTTATTATTTGTATTCAAATTTTTTCTTTCCTCTTTTTGATGAGGTTAGCCAGGGGCTTATCAATATTATTTAATCTTTCTAAGAACCAGGTTTTTATTCATTAATTCTTTGAAATGTTTTCTTCATCTCAACTGAATTAATTTCTGCTCTAATCTTTAAGATTTCTTCTCATATTTGGGGTCATATTTGGGGTCTGGATTTGTTTTCTAGATGCTCTTCCTTTTCTAGATGCTGGAGGTCCAACATTAGGGTGTTTATTTGTTCCTATTCTGTTTTCCTAATGTATGAGTTCACAGATATTAATTGCCTTCTGAGGACTGCTTGCATGGCATCCCATAAATTCTGATAAGTTGTGTTTGAATTTTTATTGAATTATAAATATTGTTGAATTTCTTCCTTAATTTCATCTGTGAACCATTAGTTGCTGTTAGAGCACTGCTTAGTTTCCATGTATTTATGATT
Organism: Octodon degus; assembly: GCF_000260255.1. NCBI lineage: Eukaryota > Metazoa > Chordata > Mammalia > Rodentia > Octodontidae > Octodon > Octodon degus. The sequence continues at coordinate 1,034,386 of NW_004524748.1, forward strand.
TTTTTTTTCTTGCCTTGCTTATTTCCAGTTTCATTGCCCTGTGGTCAGATAATATACATGGGATAAATTCTGTTTTCTTGCATATAGTTAAGCATGACCTATGGACCAGTATGTGGCCTATTTTAGTAAATGACCTATGTGCCGCTGAAAAAAATGTATATTGAACTGTTTTGGGGTGGAATACTCTGTATATGTCCACTAAGTTCATTTGTTCCAAGCTCTGGTTCATTTCTACTATTTCTTTGCTAATTTTTTGTCTGGTTGACCTATCTTTTTGGGATAAGGGAATGTTAAGGTTTCCTTTTAAGATTGTGGTATTGTATAATAGATTTATATAGTGGCTGTCTTTATTTTGCTTGATCATTCTTGGTTTGAAGCTGAGACTATCTGAGAATATGATTGCTACCCTTACTTCTTTCTGTGATGCTGGGGAGTGCATTATTGTTTTCCATCCTTTGACTTTCAGCCTATGAATGTCATTATGAGTTAAATGTGTTTCTTGTATACAGCATATTGTTGAATTTTGTTTCATAATCCACTGTGCCAGTCTATTTCTTTTAATTGGTGAATTGAGTCCATTTCCATTGATGGTTATAATTGAGATGTATTGAATTACAATTGACATGTTATTTACCTGCTCTTGTTTATTCCTTTTTGTCCTGTACTTTATTGTTTGCCCTAATTAGTATGTTCCCTCTGTTTTTGTTCTTGGATTTCTGATCATTTTGGTCCCTCTCTAGAATATCTATTATTAATCTGTGTAGGGTTGGCTTTGTCATTATTAATTTCTTTAGTTTTCCTTTGTTATGAATGTATTTTACTTCTCCATCAAACTTGAAAGAGAGTTTTGCAGGGTATAGTAGTCTGGGCTGAAGTTTATTTTCATAGAGGACTTAAAGTACTCTCCTCCATGTTCTTCTTGCCTTCATGGTTTGTGAAGAGAAGTCCACCATTATTCTGATGGGTTTTCCTTTGAATGTGATCTGTTTCTTGCCTCTGGCAGCTTTCAGTACATCATCCTTGTGATGCATTTCTGGGATCTTGACTATTATATGTCTCAGTGTATTTTTACTTGGGTTGAAGTTATTTGGAGTTCTTTATGCTTCAGTTAACTGGATGTCAGATTGCTTCCTTATATTTGGGAAGTTTTCTGCTATTACTTCTTCCCATATATTTTTTATATCATTTGTATTGACTCCTCCTTTCTCATTGATGACTATTAGTCTCACATTATTTGTCTTTGAATCATCTTGCAGGTGGTGAATTACTTTTTCCTGCATCCTAGTTGTTTTAAAAGATCTTTTCTTACCTTTTCACTAACTGCGACAACGTCTTCAAGATCTGAAACTCTATCTTCACTTTCACTCAAATGATTTTGCAAGTTTGTGATTAAAATTTTAAGTTCTTCTATATCTCTTTGACTCTGCTTCATGTGATTTATTTCTTTCTTGTGTTGCTCCTTCAAGGAATCTATCACTTTTCTAATCTCTTTTTTATTAGTGTCTTCTTGAGAAGCAGTTATTAATTCTTTTACTTCAGAGTTTATTTCTGATCTGATTTCCTCTATATGTTTCTGCATTTGATTTTTATTTCATATGCTCTTAATTCAGAGATTTATTTTTTTTCTTTTCAGAGTTTAATTCTGTTCTTAAATCCTCTATACCTTTCTGCTGTTGTTTCTTTACTTCAGACACTATTAATTCATACATTTCTTTTTATTTAGAGATTAATTCTGGTCTGAGTTCCTCTATACCTTTCTGCTGTGTTTTTTTTTTAACTTCAGACACTATTAATTAAAACATTTCAACTGTGTTAGTGTCCTCTGCACTTGCTATGGGTGAGCTTGGGACCTGAAATTGCATTTTGCTCCTTCTCTTTGTCATTTTATATAGCATTGTCCACTGATCATTGGTGTAGACCTTTGGTGCAGTTGTAAACTTAGCACCTACTAATATTCAGGTACCAATATACCAAGTTCTACTTCATTCAGTTATGCCTGGCTTGGGTCTGTCTACTGTGCTCAGCTCCTTCCTGCTGTTGCCCTTGGAGGTGGGTCTGCTATCCCCCTCTGGAAAGATATTCTGGTCCTGTATTAGCTGAATAGTTTTGAGTCTAGTCTCACTGCAGGGACTTCAGCTGCAGAGTTTTACTCCAGGCCTATAAGCCAGGCCTGGGCTGGATCTGGAGCAGTACAGTGTGGCAGGAGAGCACAGAAGCTCGCCCACATACTCACAGGGCCTTGACTGTGGCTGTTCTGGAGGGGTTTCAAGGCGTGGTGTAAATTCTCACTCACAGGGCAGGCTGTGCTGGCTCTGGAGGGGCAGGGGAGGTCCACAGAAGGCTGGGAAAGGTCTCTGTCTCACAGCGGGCCTGATCTTGGTCCTGCGGGTACAGCAGAGAGCAGAAGCTCTTCCACACACTCCCAGGGCCTGGGATTGGGTGGCTCTAATGCGTGTTGTTTCTAATAATCTTTTCTTTAACAAATAATTTTCTCTGACAATCTTTCTTTCTATGTATGTATATATGTATGTATTTTATACAAAGTCTCACCTTGTAGCTCAGACTCATAGTGATCCTCCTCTCTCAGCCTCTCCACCACTGGGTTTACAGGCAAGTGCCACCACCCATCCAGGTTTTGGTTCCCGGCACAGCATGCCCAGGGTTCTGGTGCCAGCACAGCATATAGTATCGGGAGGATCAAACCCAGGTCCTTGAGCTTGTCAGGCAGTCCCTTAGGCCCCTAGATATCACCCCAGCTCCTCTGTGACCATCTTTTGAGTCATTTTTTGTCATCTTCCAAACCTGGTTTTCAAAGTTCCTGAACAGCTCTTCAAATCATCCACCCATACCCAAGAAGCACTTAGGTTCTATAACATAAGTTTTCTCATCCTATAGTAAAATCTATCACAAGTAGTTTGAAAAAGCACTTTTACTGAGGAGATGGCTTTGATTTTAAAAAGGTAAGATTTATTCACAAGTCTCTCCTGTTCCTGGCTCCATTTCAAACTATGGGCTTCTGATTTACCCAGTACATAAGTCTGAAATAAACTTCAGTTGAGAAATGCTGATTACATAATTCAACAAGATCTAATAATCTCTTGAAAATTTTGTTATTGGTAGCAAAAGCTGGTTGTATTAATTTGCCTTTTATTTTTGTGAAAAATATACAATTTATTTCATTAAAGATGACTCAGGTTGTTATATTCATAAAATTATCTTAACCTGGAAAGTGTCTGTTAGATTATAGGACACAAGTGACAGAGTAGTTTTTACTGAAGCTTGAACATTTTCAGTCTTGTCTTGGTTTGAACTTCAAAAATTGAATCCTTTTGAGTTATTCTTTGTGGTAAACTATGTCCTAAAGACTCTCCTGTCCTAATTGTTGGGTTCTGTGAATATTATATTATAAGACAAACAACATTTCAAGTCCTTCTTGTATCATAAATTGAGATCATTCTGAGTAGGTTACCCTTGTAAGAGAGAGAGAGAAGGATCAAGATCAGTAGAAGAAGTGATTGTAGAACAAGAGAAGCCCAGAGATGGCCAGGAATCTAGGCAATCTTAGAAGTCTGGCAAAATATCAAGAATAGTTCTTCACAGCAAAACTGGAAGAAGCAGCGCTGTCCAAATAGCTCAGCAGATTAAAGTGCCTGAAATCAGGCACAGGGGCCAGGAGTTCAATCTCTGGGCCTGCAGTGCTGGCCCTGGCCCCAGGGGCACATTGAGTTGGCAATTGAGACTGGCTGTGGTGGTGCACACCTGTAATCTCAGCACTTAGGAGACTGTAAACAGGCAGACCACTACGAATCAAATCTAGTTGTGAGACCCTGAACACCCATTACACCTTTAAAAAAAAAAAACTGGAAGAAGCCATCCATACTGGCATACTGTGATTTTAATCCAGTGAAAAAGTAGTTTAACCCAATGGGAAATACTTTGACCAATTGACTATAAAATAATAAGTGTGCATTGTTTGGAATTACTAAATTTATGCCAGTTTGTTACAACAGCAATATTATGAGATGGGTCAGTGCTAAATTTAGAGGCATAATAGATGTAAGCTTCCAAAACCAACAAAGCACTATGGAGAGATTTCTTTTCTATTCTTAGTAAAGCTATTTGCTCTTTGCATCTGAGAAACATTTTGTAAATATCTAGATTATGCCTATTGGTATGATTTTAGATTTCATAGCATAGACTGTGGATTATTCAGAGTACTTGCCTTTTTGTGACACCAAAATACTTGCCCAGTGTTACATTCTTGGTAAATGTCAAGACAGTTAAGTTTCCTTTGATGTGTTTTATGACAAAAGGAGGAAATACAGCCCCTTCATGTGTACACGCACACCACTCTCTTTGCCAAATGAATTGGAGCTGCTTCTGATAATATTTTCTCATGGAGATTAAAAGGAAAACACATTTACTAGAGAAATAATCATGCATTAGAAATAGCAAAATGTGTAATAGTTTTAAATTAAGAGACCACCTTTTCCACAATACTTGTAATCCAAGCTATCACTTAATGATTTGCCTTGAGTAATTAATTGTTCAGTAATATCCACAATGATTCACTTCACTCTAAGTAGAAATCAAAAGGGTGAATTAAAAAGCTTCATGTAGCCAAAAAGCCTTGTATCTGTTCAGTCTTGAATCCTTTAATAAACTCTGTCCTGGCAATAGGAAAGCCTTACTGGATCTGATTTACCATCTTGGTCATTAGAGGAATACACATTCAGCAGCTTCCTTTTGCTTTCTCCATTCAAGTGATTTTTTTTCAGTCTTCATGACAAGCATTTACAAAGGGGTTTTTCCAACTTGTAAGAATTTCCAAGTGCTGTATTGCCCCTTTTAAACAAGAGGGTAATCCCATAATACAAAATTGGTTATCAGCCTGAGTTGAGATTCAGTACCTGTTGTCTGTCTAAGCTGCATGTTTCACTTTCCTTTGTGAAGGACAATGAAAATATTAGGAAACATGTTTTATGTGTACTTGAAGTGGTGTTTTGGAATCTTTTCCCTTGGTTCCTTGAATTATTACTTAAATTATGACACATGGAAGGAAAAACTGGGTAATACTTCCAAAATTTATAAATAACAATTTTTATAGTATTCAACAATAGCTTTCTGCTTCACCCAAATGAGTAACTTTTCTAAAGCTACTCAACTATTAAGTAGCAACAGAGATTTGTTGTCTACCAGTCTATTTGGAAGCTTGTTGCTCAACACACCATAATATGTTGCTTTTCAAAAATACAAAGAACAAATAAAAAAACAGGAAAAATGTACCATAGTCAATGGATATGGACAAAGTATAGAACCACAATGATGGAGCTGCTAACAACAGAGTAGTTTTGAATCAGATGATCTACAAAGTTATTCCAAAGATACTTCAAAGGAGAAAAACCAGTTTAAAAAGATATAGATTATTATACACCCTTGTTTATGAATATTCATAATTTTTCTCCTCAAAAGCAAACATTACACTTTAATAAAAATCAAACACAGAGCTTTCATTTTGCCTGACATAATAATTTCACAAAAAATCAATTAAAAAAGACTTTAACTGGTGTTTCTTACAACTAAGTACATGCCAGAGTTACCTGTGGAGGTTTAAAAAATATTTAGATTCACACCTCACTTTTGAAGATGGCAGCAATGGTGGATCAGGACACCAGTGTTTTTATTTTACCTTTTTTCTGAATGATGCAGTGGACTGAGCTCAAGACCAAAGGATTTTCCAACACCCCTCAAGTAACTCTGTTTCCTTCTGGTTGAGTCACTGATTTTAGGTTGACTGGGGCACTTTGGGTACTTTTGGCAACTGCATAGGGGTATTTGGAACTTTCTTTGCAAATTTGTTAGCAGTAGTGAAGAGCTTGGCCTCTGGCTTTTTTGGAGTTTGTCTCAGGTCTTTCTTCCCTGGTGAGGATTTTCTTTGTTTCTTCCTCTGTCCTATTTTTGGCTTCTTCTGCTGCCCTGCACTCAAGGTCCCAGGAGGTGGCAGGGCCTTTCTCTTCCTTCCCTGAGGTGTGCTGGGACCAGGGCTCTCTTTTGGAGACATTTTCTGTGGGATATGTTTATGCACCTCAGCATTTTCTTTTACTGGAGTCAGGCCTACTGGTACCAGTTGTGGAATTTCCTCATTAGATTCATTTGTCACTTTAACTTGGGTTTTCACTTTGCTGGTATTTTTCTTCTGAGACCCAGGGCTACTCACAGAAGCATCTTTAGTTTTAAATGGCACATTCCCTTTAGTTTAGGTGTTATGTCACCTTTAGTTGGGGCTGATGTAGCCTTCTTAGCTTTTTTCCTTTAACTTTTTCTTTACCCCTTCAACTTTCATTTTTCACAAAGACTGTGCTCTTTCTCTTTCTTCTTAGGCTCATTTTCCTTTAGCTGATGGATGACCATTTTGATGGCATCATTTCAGTAAGAGATAAATGAAGAAAAGATGGGAAGGTAAACTGACTTCCCAGTTTTCCCAAATAGGAGTTTCATACTTTCCCACCTCTCTGGTAACTTTTGGACAGAATTTCTCCATAGCAGCAATGTTTTTAGTGATATCGTGAGCCTGTGTGACCAATGTACACAGCACTGCAAGAACCACTGTGGGAAATGTTTAAGACAGTCCCACCTAGGGAGTTGCTGATCTCTGCTGATAAATTCTTGGCCAGAAGATTTATGGGTACTGGAACTTCTTTTCTTTGATCGAAATGTCTTCCTATATGGGAGGGCAAAAGCCACCTAGTTCTTTCATCATTAAGGAAGAAGTCAAAACTATTCAGGGGCTGGAGCTTGGATTCATAGGCCTTATATTCGTTTTTAAAGTTCGGAAGGTGATAACCTGAGAAATTGTCTTAATTCCATGCTAGTTCAAAAGCTTTCTATCAAAGCATTCAGTCTGTTCAGTTGACTGGAGTTAATCCTTGACAAATAAACAGATTTCTGACAGATCTGACCAAATACCATGAGGCAAGGACAATCTGACCCTCAGTTCTTTTCCTGGAGTTTTCCATAGTACCACCATTAAAAATAAATTTTCATCCTCATTCAAAAGTAATCTGGTTTTGTTCTTCCTGAACTTAAAATATGTCAACAAAGCTTCCACTGCCTTTCTAATCTGCTCTTTGTCAAACTGTGTTAGTGAGGGCCACTCTGCGGGAGTTGATGTGGTTGGCAAAGCCAACTCTAGGGAAGAGAATCGGTCCTCCATCTCACTCTCACCTCGTGCAAACCAACACGCCACTCCGGAGATGGCTACCTGCGTGTACATGAAAATATGCATAATTATATGTCTATGTGAGCGTGCTTTCAACCTACTCTAATTCAAAATCATAAATTATTTTATTAGGTTTTACTCAAAAAGAAACAGAGGAGCTGGCAAGATTGCTCAGAGGACTAAGTACCTGCTTAGGCAAGTTCAGGAACCCGGGTTCAATTCCTGGCACCACATGTTCCTCCAGAGTCACCCTCAGGTGTGCTGAGCCAACCACTGAGTCCGCACATGGTGGCACATGCCTGTAATCCCAGCAATGGGGAGGCTGAAGACAGGAGCATCACCAAGAGTCTGAGCTGTGTAGTGAGAATCCATACCAAATACTTTTTTAAAAAATAAAGAAACAAAAAGAGAAGATGAGGTATTTTGTAGGTCATTCATCAAGAGAACATGTTTTTATATAGGGAAACAACATAAATCTAAGGAAGAGAGCAAGAAGGAATAGATATAGGGAAAATGATGAAAGGTGCAATAAACACAATCGACTTAATGGGGAATGAGCCCAAGAATGTCTTTGTGCTACACTTGTGTCTCTAGAGTATCCATGAAAGGTGGCCGCCAAGACCTCATGCACATGCCAAAATTTCGTATGCTTAGGATCGTTATAGAATTTGGGTACCACCAAATTTTAGTACGTCTGTCTATATATGTCAAATGATTTCTAGATTCCTTTAAATAGAAATAGTGATGGAAATGCTTCTTTAGTTGCTTTACTATATTGTTTAGGGAATACTGAAAGGAAAAAAAAAAACACTTAACCTATTCAGTCAGGTTCAAAGTTTATTTTTTTAATATCTTTGATTGCAATTAGTTGAATCACTGGATACAGCATGACAGAATATGGAAAATCCACTGTATTAGCTATAGATCTTGCTATCTCTTCTATCAATTCTGTCTTTGTTTAGTGGTTAAGAACCTTTGACTCACAGTGAATAATTGAGGCAATATAGAACATGTTTTTATATAGGGAAACAACATAAATCTAAGGAAGAGAGCAAGAAGGAATAGATATAGGGAAAATGATGAAAGGTGCAATAAACACAAACGACTTATATGCCTATGCTTTACTCCACTGTATATTACTGCAGTGTACTACTTCTCCTACCAGTCAGATACAAAGATATGAAAAGTAATATTGTAACCCATTTTATGTATTTCAATTTTGTCATTGAAATTTTTTTTTTGAAATTATTTTAAATATCCAGTACAGTTGGATCATTAGGCATCACAACACAGGAAATTAGTAATTAAAATATACTTACACTGTTGTGAAATATTAAAATATATTTTAATGCCCTAAATTCTGAACTAAGTGAGTGGTTTAAACCTGAATCATTGTTGGAAAAAATCAAAAACATAGTATCACAGGAACGAGTTCTAAAATTACATGTTTTGCAAATCTGTGCTGGATCTCACTTTGCTTCCTAGACGTAAGAGCAGCAGTCAGTCTTTAGATCGTTGCAATTAGCACCAGGCTCAGATGCTCATTTACACCTTTGGCAGTCAGGGATGGGAAAGCTGACTGTCACCGATGGTGCGTTATTCACAGCAGCTTGGAGCTTCTTCTTCCTTCTGAGTTCTGTTGATAACATTCTCAGCAACCTTTGAAAAAAGCTCAAGGCTCATTTTGCTTGAGTTAAGTGCTTTGACTCCAGATACTCAGGAACAGGTGGACAATTGATGGTGCCACTTTCACTGGTGGCCTTTTTGTTCCCATGACTTGGTTGTTTGGTCTCACAAACATTAAGGATAAAAACAAAGCAAGCAACTAACATAGGACTGAAGAATAGCTTTCTTATATGTGTACAGCCAAAGACATTCCCACCAATAAAGCTCGAGAATAAAATATATTCAATTATATAGCAAAATGTCAAAGAGACCCCATTACACTCTGACCAACAAAAAACTTAGACCTACCTATGTAGGTATCCTGACTTACACAAGAGAAGTGCAGTTGTTATTGAGCTACAATTTCCACTATGACTCAAGCTACATAGTGTTTATACTATGAAAAATTGGAGTGAAATGCAACTGTATCACATAAGCAAATCCGAAGTAGGATTATTCACTAAGAAAATGGATGCTTATCTGTGTGTATGTTTACTATATGTAGAAATGTGGACTTCATGTCTATTGCTCTCTATCATAACTACCAGGACCATTGCTAAGTCTTAAATTTATACAAATTGATTTCTTAATTATTAAACTGTACCAAATACAGATATCAATCTAATTCATGTCAAGATGATTTCCTCTATTACTAAGCATGATCATTATTCTTATACTGGAATCTACTATCAATACTCAAGGTGACTTTCCAAGAAGTAAATAATCTCTGATGCTGAGTCTAAAAGGTATAAAACCCTCTTATGTAGAATAGAAGTGAATGACAAGAGGATGTGGGTTATCATATTTGAAGAAAATCATGAGTAAGAATCTTCCAGAGACCATATTGCAGGCTTATTTTCCAGTGCTATAGGAGATAGATGAGGCATTTCTGCCACAGGTCACAAAGGTTTTCCTGTTCTCCTGAAATAGGAGCCAAAGCCAGCGAGGATCACTGCTATCTGCTCCTCTTCTCTGTGACCCACTCACCAACTCACAGTGAACTGATAGCCTTTGATGGAGGAATCATCTCGAGAGGGAAAAGAGGAGCTAAACTAATGCTCACTGTTTCTGATGAAATTCTGGCAATAATTCTATTTTTCAATTGAACTGAAGCCATGCATACTTAATTTCTGCCACTTACGTTTTGTATTCATTTGCATCCCCTCAACTACAAATTCCTTCCACTATTATAGTAGAATTGTGCTATTATTAACATTTGGTATGAGTAAAACTGGGTATTCATGGTTTTTTGGAAGCCAGAATTGGTTGAAAAAGAGCTGAGTCTCTTAAAAAGCAACTATTTTTGGCAAGTCACTATAGCCTGGGTTTTATCTTCATTGAATGCAGCTGGAGAATAATTAGAGCTGTGAACACTGAACTGTGGAAAAGCAATCAAAAAATACCAGAAAAATGAGAGGAACAATTTCACAGCAGTAACCTGAAGACCACAAAGAGGAGTGAGACATGCTGACAATTTTGGTTGTGTTTGTAAGTGATCTACAAGAGAAGGGAAAGAAAGTAGTGAATGAAACATGGTGGTCATAGAAAGGATTTTTCATGAATGAAGTGAGAAAATTGTGTTTAAATGTGAAAGCACATAAAAAATTTGAGACTGACCTTGACTGATACAAAAAATAAGAAAATCAGACATTAAAATAATCTGTTGCTCATTTGATGATAGCAAAGAACTACTGTTGATTTTCTACACTTGCTTAGAAATTCTGTAATTTTTATTGTTTTCTGTTGCTTTGTTTTTGTCTTGTTCTTGTTAATTTCTTTCCTTTCAAGAATAAAAAAAATATATAACCTGTTTTTAGGGGTTCTGAATCCACTCACCTACATTATTTGAATGGCAATGGAATACGTATCTCTGACAAAGCCAAACAGGGAAGGGGAATATAAATGAAGAACCATTTTGTATCTGTATGTGCAAAATACTTGGGATAGATTTCCAGCTACTTTCTCTTAATTCAGTGAAAGGAAAGACTTGTACTAATAATGTTGGGACAGGATATCATGTCCGCATTTTGTATTATGAATAACCACTAAGGAGAAAACAATGTGCAATGTATTAATTATTGCAACTATCCTGTTAACCTGTTTTGAGATTGTCTCATTGTCATTTCTTTCTAAATAAAAATAATTTTAAAAAGAAGTAATAAGGAAACAAATGACTTTTTAAATAGAGATGTGACATAACATGGAACAAACAGGTAAAAAGTATGTAATTGTTTATTCCAATTTTTTAATTTTTTTCTTTTTTTCACATTCTGTAGGGACTTAAAGTTTAACACATCAATACTTGATAGAAAATACCAGTTCCATCTTTTATTACAGGGTAATAATATCATTAAGCTTCTCTTCTGGAGGGTTAACAACTTATGTTTACACACCAAAAATTAAAGAAAAAAAGGACTACAAGGACAGCCAACATTTTGGCCCTACCCTTTCAAGGTCAGTGAGGACTCAGAACATAGGAGAACCTGTACTATAACATCATATAACTCAGTTGTGTCCCAAATTTTGTGATCAAGGAGATTATGGGGCCACAAAGGATTGTGATTGATGATGTAGTGTGTGTCTAAAGAGAGTCACATGGAGAGAAAACCTTCTCTCAGGCTTTCACAGAGAACAAATTGGTCAAGCAATGGCCGTGACTCATCCACATGGCTGACACTGTACAAAGTATGGTACAGGGTTTCGGGATAAGTCCTGAGGGGACTTGACTGACCCTGCCAGATACAAAAGTTACATGTTTTATTATATAGGTCTTGCTTTATCTTGGTCTTAACCGCCCAGCAGAAAAGTAAAAAAAAAAACCACAAGGTATTAAAAAGTACAGCCATATTAATATGCTGAGCTGTGAAAGGCTCAAATCACCAACTTCTGACATTGCCAGTCTTATGGAAAACCCACTACTATTGTGGACTACTGGACTAGATTGGATTATTTTGCTGAATTCGCGCACCTACAATATTTAAATGGCAAAGGAATACCCTTCTCCCGCAAAACTAAACAAAAATGGGGATACAAATGAAGAACCATTTTGTATCTGTATATACAAAATAGGACTTTCTCTTAATTCAATGAGAATTGTACTAATAGTGTTTGGACAAAATATCATGTCTGTATCTTGTACTATGAATAACCACTACAAAGACAACAATATGCAATGTATTATTGAAACTGTCCTACCAATCTGTTTTGAAACTGTCTCATTGCCATTTGCTTCTCAATAAAATTAATTAAAAAATGAAAAAAAATTGATCATTATTTTTTTTGTTTTCTTTGTTGTCATGGACCAGAACTCAAAGACAATTTACCTCAAAAGGCTTATTGTTATGAGCTGATTATTTGACATAGAATAAATATAAAGTGAGATGAAAATTCAATTTCTGTTCAACTTCTTTCTTCTCCCTCAACCATGCAGCATTTCAACCTTCAAATATTATTGGAACAAAAGAAACTCTATGAGGTACGCTCCCATGGTGCATCTGTCAGCTTCCCCATGCTGGGTCACAGTGCCCATGGCCACAGCTTAAATCAGGAAAAGTCTGACTGAGCTCATGGTTTCACTCAATGCTGGGCTGCTTGCTCAGCAGAGCTGCCTCGGCCTGGGCAACAGGGAAGCCAGAGAGCAGAGCAGGGGAAGAGTGCAGAAGGGAAGGGATGGGAACAGAACCACCCCAAGGCCACAGCTCCATGATCCAGGGGAAAGCTCCAGTCCAGTCTCTGTGAGGTAGGGCAGCTCTCCAATCATCACAGTGTCTGCAGTCCATGGAACTAATACTCCATTTCATGGTACAGAATACATCTCTGACACTTTTGTGAACCATAATTATGGAGACTGTGTCATTATCCTTATTTGCCAGCATTCTTCTTAGTTATCTAAATAACACGAAAACTTTGTTTTAATCATATGACACTGACAACAAAATTAGTGTTTCCAAAGCTTTGAATAATAATGTGCTAAATGTAAAAAGAGTAAATTTGTTATATATAACAAGTGTTAACATGTCAGTATTAAGTTTGAAATATATTTTAAATGAATAAAGTTATAATATTAGTTCATATTAAACTAAGGTTCATTAAAAATATATATTTAACTCAGACTATCTCTAGTTATGTTTTCAGTGTTAGTCTTCAATTAGCAGTTTTAAGAAAAGTCTCCCAATTAATTTCAATAATGTAAAAAAGAAGGCAAACTGTAGTCATGTTTAAATAATTATATCTATGCCATTAGAAATATTGAGGGCTAGGGACATAGCTCAATGGCACAGGGCCTGCCTTGCCAGTACAAGGCTCTGAGTTCAATTCCCATTAAAAAAAATTGAAAATTTTCCAAAAGAAGGAGATGCATAGACACACAAGACAGATTATCACTTTTTCACTTGACGACAATAAACCAAACTTTATCTTGCTTCTTTGAAGGTGACTCACGCTCCTTAAAGTCACCTAAACATACTCTAATATACATCTTGATGTCCACATGAGGCATCACAGCACTAGTTCTTCAAATACCTTCCCATGTTCTTAGCAGAGAAGAAAATCCAAATCCAGTGACCCAGTTTGTCTTCCGTGATGGCCACACAGAGTCTGTACATCATCTCTAACCTCTTTAAGACTACTTGCTTTTCTCTGGGCTGCATGAAGGTACCTAAGATTTGCTGAAGTCAAGTGGAAAAAGTGAATTGACATAAATAATATTTGCCAGTTAATGTTATTCAGGCAACTTCTGTCAGTCAAAATTAAGATGGCATTATTATGATCCTCCTAACGTTTTTCTTTTCTGCAGGTTTGAGTCTCCAGATAACTATGTCATCAAAATCCTAAAACTTTCTCTTTATAGCTATTTGATGAGAAGCAGGTTTTATCATCTAATAATATAGCCAATAAAACATCTTTATATTCCTGACAGAAAGTAATAACCCTGCACTTATTTTTTGCTAATGAGAAAATAGTAAATTCTATTCAGACATTTCATATTATAGTAACTAAAGAATCTCTCGGTCACTGGACTGTCTGAACATTTCATGCATGTCCTATTTCTGTGTCCCCTTCATTAGAACTCAAGAAGTTCTTTTAAAAGAAGGGGGAGATGTTTATAGTATTTGTGCATTCAAAACTGATTTGATTCATTCATTTTCACAGGACTACTTGTATGTAAATATGACATTAAAAATGAAGCCTATGTCTGGAATATATATATTTGTTACAGGGTCTAGCTACGCAGCTTGGGCTCTTAGAGATCCCACTCTCTCAACCTCCCCAGCGCTGGCTTTATGAGTGTGCACCACCACACCCAGTTTAGGTGGTGGACCTGGCATACACTACCAGGGATTGCATCCAGGTCCTTGCACTTGCCAGGCAGGCTCTTGGACTGCTGAACTATCTCTCCAGCTCAGGGCCATATACTTCAATCTCTGTTTTCATCTGTCTTTTCACTTAGGCTCATTTAAGTAGCCCTATAAATCAAATCAGGCAATTTCAGTTCTAAATTGAGCTCACACTTACCAGCACTATTTGTTTAGGGAGCAAATCTTTAGTCACGTTAGAAAGAATGAATGCAGTAGAAAGTTTATCTTTATAATATGTCACAAACAGTTCCATGTGATGGGTGAGGGCGAGTTCATCTAATCTCTGCAGCATCCTCTTATGCAGTCTGTTAGTCTGGATGCTGTGTACCTTGAACAAAGTCCCACAGCTCTTAGAAAGTAAAGGGAGGATTTATTTATTGTATTTTAGGGAAGAGTCTACAGGGTGTTCAGGGTCTCACTACTAGATGGGCCTCTTAGTGATCCACCTGTTTACAGCCTCCCAAGAGCTGGGATTACAGGAGTGCGCCACCACGCACAGTCTCAATTGCTCTCTCAGCCCACCCCGGGGGCAGGTCCGGCACAGCAGGTGCAGGGATGAATCCCAGACCACTGTACCTGCTTGCAGGTGCTCTAATCTGCTGAGCTCTTTGGCCAGCCCTAAAGGAAGGATTCATTATCATTTTACTAATGAACTCTTAATATGTGCCATCCACGTCCCATTTCAGAAATCTACATTTGGTGGTAATACAGATGAAAAATTACATTTATGTTATATTTCTTTAAACTATTAGGAGAAATAATATTAGTTATAATTGGATTAAACATACAAAATAGATAGAAAACAGTATATTTTATTTATTTTTTAATATCTCAATACAATATTACTAACCACTCTTCAAGGTTTATTTGGCATTATAGTTGTTGTTGTGACACTTGGTCACACTGTTTACAGATAGATCTTTTTACATTATATGGCAATGATAAATCACAAAATAAAATCCCTTAAAACATTATGCATAAGACATGCAATACTGAATTATGCACTGGATCCCAGGCAGTGAATAACTGGGGAAAAGGTCACACAAGGCTTGGACAGTGAGGTTATGTGGCAGAGTAACCCCACATCTGTCTGAGGACAGCTGGAGCCCGTACAGCCTTGACTGTTGCCTCAAAGACAGTATGCTACTTCATACTCACCAGGACTGCAACTGCAGACCATCTGGCATCAGGATACAACTGTGGGGTGCTGGGAGTGCTTTCTATTTCTAACTTTGGGCAACTGATAGTTTCCCAAAGTCATCTGAATAGTACTGCTTCAACCACACATCAGATAAAAAGGACAATAGGCACAACCTCCAACTAAAACCTCCTGTAGCCTAGACAGTGACAAGATGATATCTTTCTTAGTGTCCCTTGTGTCCTGGGACAAAAAGGGGTCTGTGGCCAACCCAAAGGAGCTGCAGTTTTAAAAAAATATATTTTAGCACAGTGGAGACAGCTCAGCGGCATAATTACCTACCTGACAAATACAAGATCATGAGTTTGATCCCTGGTATCAAAAGAAAAAATAGATAGATAGATAGATAGATAGATAGATAGATAGATAGATAGATAGATATAGAATGAAATGTTTTTCCTAGTCTCATGTTTTGTTCTTCCTTAATATACATCAAGTCTATCTACTTTTACTCCTCCACTAAATTTATATCCTTTCTGAATCTTTAAAAATGCTCAGCATACTTGGATTTAAATCCTGCTCTTTGTAGAACTTTTTTATACTGTTATCCATCCATGCCTTACTTCAGTTCTTGCATTGTAATGTTCTTGAAGGTAGAGCCCCTGGCTCTCTTCTGATTTTCCTTACTTTCTAAGCTGTTGCTTTAAGTTTACCATATGCTCACTGCATTTTTGCTAATTGAATTAAATTGCAAATTGGAAACAAAAGGTGTGAAGAAATCACTGTGAGCTATCAAAGAAGAAAATGCAGATACATTAGGCTTTATGGCAAAACAGGCATCCCCTTTGGATGGCAGTCGGGATGAATTAAAGAATTAATGAGAAATGCAATTTCATTAACATTACACATTCATTGATAACCACAAAAACAAATTTAGTAACAAACGGAATAATAGGATGAACTTAAATTGTGGTTTATTAATCTTCATTAAGGTCTTATGTGATGTCAATTGTATTCCTTTCAAAAAATTAACATCTAAAACAACAGTAGAATATTATTATTTATTAATCAAAGTATTCAATTTCAAAAAAGATTGTTTATTTAATGTAGTAAAGAAACATCATGTGACTTCCTTGATACTTTTTTATTTTCCAAGTGAAATTGAGAGTTTTTCAAGGATTTGTTTTTTGTAGGTCTTGTACAGTTTTTCAATATCATATTTATCCAATTTTGCATTTTTATACATTCAGCTCATATGCAAATAATCCCCCTGTTTGTATTTCTAGCATTAGGCATGTGACCAGTGTGTGAGTCACTAGATGCTGACTGGTGCATGCAAGTATTTCAACTTTCCAAAACTGGATCAGGCTTGAGTGCCCCTGTCTGGGTGAACCACACATGGCCCTGGAATTAGCACTGGCTTAAAGAGAAAACTGCATAATCTTTTTGTTTTCAGTAGTTTAAAAATCCTGGCTGTCTCAATGAGAAAGGGATAATCTTTTGCAGAAAGTATTGTAAGAATGAAATGTAACTCCATGAGCAGAACTAGGAAAGGAAGGAAGGAAGAGGGGGAGAGCAAGGGGAGCCTCACTGGGTCTCTGATCCAAAGACTGAGGGATACTCGGAGCATGTCATCCATTGGCACCTACACGTGCAGGAGCCAACCATTTGTTTCTCAGACTTAGTATGTTAGTGTTATCCAGTGGAGACCAGAGACACAAAGCACTCTCCTAGATTCAAACTGCCAAATAACCAAATTTAGCAGCAGCCTAATTCTTAATTTTAAAAAAAGTTTTAATTCTTATTATTGTCTTAAGTTATCAAATTCCAGATCAAATTATCAAATACATGACAAAAATATGTGATATGGCATCTTATGTAGTATTAATGCCTACTTACAAATTGGACATAAATAAATTGCAGGAAACATGAAAAAGAATTATTACATCATTGAATATACTGGAATATTAAAAAAATTCTTGATTCATATTTTCAAAATTAGTGTTGCATGAACATATACATGTTTGCCTCTCAAAAAGTGCTGCTCTGAAGACCATGTTTAAAATCTTCTTTACTGTATCTCAAGTCATTAGTTTTGCATTTGGGAAAAGCATATGACATTCCTAAGTAGAAATATCAGAAAGTTGGTGTCACTGCATTCTGCTAAGAATGTATTTTTGTGAAGTTTTCCCATCAAAATATATAATACAATACATACAATATTAATATTTTAATTTTAATAGTCTAGTAAGTTCCACTTGTTCAGGGAACTCTAGGAAACTTTGCCTAAAGAAATGTCAGAAGGTAAGATATTTAAATGAATACCAAAAAGTTGATATATTAAATATTGATCACAATTGAAAATGAGAACTGTAATACATATGTTTGAGGACTTAAATGATCAAAACAGCAACTGAAACTTTGCCTACCAAAAATGATAATATATTAAGACATATGAGAAGCTCTATATCAGAAATGATCCTTTGTCTCTCTAGTGAATCAACGTTGATCCATTAAAATATGCAATGACAAATATTTTAGGAAAACAAGAAATGCAGGTCTACTTTTTTTTGTTTTCTTGCTGCTGTTACTTTCCAGTATATTTCAAAGGAAGTTTATCCTCTAATGGAGTTACCATATGTTACGGTTTGTTCCTAATTGTCCCCCCAAAGCCTCATGCAGTCATGAGGCAGACTTCTGGAGCTCATGATTAATTCATGATCCAATGCTGGGATTATGGGTGTGAACGCTGCTGATAGCCTGAAACAACATAAGGAAGACAGAGAGGGTGGCCCACTGACTCTGCTGCTGCTGCTGCCACCACCTGCTCCCCCTTTTTGCTCTTGCTCTCTGCAGCTTTCTGCCCCCATAAAACAGCTGCCCTCTGCCATGTGCCACTCTGCCTTGGAGCCAGCTGAGCATGAACTAAAACCTCCACAGACTGAGCTAAATAAACCTTTCCTTCCTTCATTTTGGGTGTGGGATGTTTCATCCCAGCATCAGTGGAAAAGTAACTGAGACACAGTACCTAAAAACAGTTCCACTGAGATTTTCCTTTTTAGAGGAGGAATTTAAAAGTCCAGCCATTTTAGCTGCAGCTGAACCAATTACTAAAGACTATATGTACAATTGATTGTTTTGATGAGAGAGCCCTTTCTTCTCACATTTTATACTGTGGAGGTAACAATTGTAACTTACCTAAAATATACTCTTAACTATCTTATATCATGTGACAAATTTCAGGGGATAGGCCACCTGTAAGATATTAAGCACCAAGAAAGACTAATTTCTAGGCAGGTTGTTGTTTTTCTCCTTTCCCCCAAACAAATACACGGACATTGTATGTTCAATATTTGCAATATTTACGTATTGTTAGTTTGGGGGGGAAGCATGTCCAATCAGGCTATGATTTATAACAAAGATCACAATCTGTTAACAAAACTTATTCTCTCATGAAATAAAGTACATCTGTAATTTTACTATATTAGAAGGCACCAGAATTATCAACAAAAAATGAACAACTATTCATTCAGTCTATATATTCAATTCTTTCTTTGTTTCCTCCTAGGTAGGCACAGAGGATCTACTTCTCTGTCAAAGATGGGGTCATTGTTTTCATGTATTTCATTATATAAAATAAACCTCAAAGTATTAATTGCAGAAATTTTTCTTTCCCTCTGAACAGTGTTCAAATTGCATACAACATCATTTCACTCCATTTATTTTTTGAGAAATATTTCCCCCAGAATACTGGATAACTGCTTGGCTTGTTAAGTGGGCAATTGTTTCTTCATAAAATGTGAATTGTCTTTGTCTAATATGTTTACCCACCTATTATCTTTCTTCATGATAGTTTAATGATTGGATAGGTAAATATTTTATCTTTGATTGACTTTATTTGAATTCAAGTGATGTGTGTGTACCGAAATGCACAGTGTGTATGTTCTATTTTTACAAGTTGTTTTCCTCATAATGCTGCAGTATTGACTTGTCAGGACCAGTTATTACTGAAGTTTTAGCCAAAATAAGCTACTAAATTTTAGTTCCTTGTGAGTTACATTCATTAAAAACACCAGTTGTTAGTAATAGCAGACTACAATGCAGTTGGTATAAAGGATATATATATATATATATATCTTCTACTTTAAAAGTGATTGCAATAAAACTTTATTTCCAAAATGTTTTCTAGGAAAATTATATAATGTACTCCTTTTACGGGTTCTATGTTTTGCCTAGTATTTCATTTTTGGAAACAAATGTAATGCATTGAGAGTATAAATTTTGAAAATCAAAATACTAACTTGTTGAAAGCAGACATTTGGGTTATCTCCTGATTGTAAAGATGCAACATCAACAATTGCTTAGTCATCTAAAATTGATCCAATATTTTTCATATTAATTCCTGTGATTAAATAGGTAGTTTAACATTCATCCACCTGCCAAATAAATACATTTTATTTAGCAATAATTTAGCTTTCTAAGCATTAAATAAAATTTTGAGTGATACTTTTCATTGAACAAGGGAATCAAAAACACTTAAATAACATGACACATAATGAATATAACAATAATGAATATATCTTTAAACAGTTGAAACTAATTTAAATTCATTTTTAAAATGAGTTTAGAGACTACTAGCCCAGGTCAGGTGAGTGTGTGGTGACCTTCCTGCTACCCTGCGCCGGCAGGACCAGTCCCAGCCCAGGCACAGTGTGGGCCAGACCTTCTCCCAACCCCTCGGGCCGCCCCCCACCACTCCGC
>NW_004524748.1:1063485-1064660 GCF_000260255.1 Octodon degus
TCCCCAGCCCCTGCTCTAGATTTCTTTAAGAAACACCTGATCACACACAGTTAAGGACAGCAAGTGACACATGTATTTGTCCTCCAGGTCTCTCCTACCTGAAACTATGTCTTCTTCCTCCTCTGCCCTTCTCTCTGCCTCATGATTCATGTTGGCATGCTATTCATCCCTTGGATTCATGGCTTCATACTGAAATTTGTGAAGGCAGTGTAAGTAGGAAACATAAACCTTGGTCAATTTTCTCTGGAAAATGTATTTTCAAGATAATTGTAGAGTGAACACTCTGGAACAAAGAATGCTTAATCATTCTGTGGGAACAGCTACTTTGATGTTCACAACTGTATGATAAATACTTCATTTCCAACTCCATTATACGTGTTAGATAATATATTATGAAAATCATTTAATATATAAAAAGCTATTTAATTATGCAATAAATTACTTTAAAATGATTATTTAAAAAAACTATGCCATGAATATGTATCATATAGTGATTCAAATATTAAAAATAAACATATCATTTACCTTTTTATTTATTTCACTAATTATACTAATATCAATCCCAAATACTGTATCCAATATAACTTTAAGGGGAGAAAATT
This sequence comes from Octodon degus, assembly GCF_000260255.1. Classification (NCBI taxonomy): domain Eukaryota; kingdom Metazoa; phylum Chordata; class Mammalia; order Rodentia; family Octodontidae; genus Octodon; species Octodon degus. The sequence goes on from NW_004524748.1 coordinate 1,064,088, forward strand.
CTGAAATTTTCACTCTGGCTGTTGCAAAAATGGACAAATTTGGGAACTATAAAAATTTCAGACACTTTATACATTATTTGCAGGCTTTAAAAGCACCACTAGCATGTTTCTTGTAAAGTTAAATATTTGACTCTACAGCCCATTGGCTTTGATATTTTTAAATGTTTGTTTTACACTTGCAAAATTTCCAAATCCTAAGAAAAGAAGTATATACTGATCTTTGGTTTTGATCTTGATTTGGTTTTGGTTTTGATCTTTGGTTTCACAGAAATCATAAAGAAAGAAGGGATATGGCCAGGTTTCCCAAAGTCAAACTCTTCTGAGATGGAACTCATTCCAGTTACAAGCCTAGCAGGCCAAAAGTTCTACAGATCCATTAGCTAGGCCAATAACCAACAGTGCCCATGGTCCTTGCTTATTTCATGGGACATGTACTGTTTCCAAGAATTCTTCCGAGCAGATAAGTTTCAACTGCATGGAACATTAACTAAATAGATAATTGGGATGGTCCAACCTTTCTTCTTTATTCATTTATAAACATCTCCTGAGATGACCTCTTACAAAGGTGATTGA
>NW_004524748.1:1066395-1067865 GCF_000260255.1 Octodon degus
CAGGGAAGCACTTATTCTACTGAGCCATCTCCCTGCCCCCTATTCATTACCTTTTCCAATTGAAACACAATGAGTAAGAATGAATAATCAACCGGATAAATTTTTTATTTTTCTGCTTATGTGTCCTACTTTGAAAACTTAGTAAAAAGACTAAAATAAAATGATCACTATAAAAGGGGAAAGAATTGAATTACATGTGTACTCTTTATGCCAATGCATATAACATATATAACATCGAGTAGAATATCGTATATAAGTACACAGAGAATGGTTGCTGTCTATGAACATAATGAGTTTTTTTAAAGCAAAAAGAAAACATACTTAAGGACATAAAGAAACAATAAAAGGGACAAATAAATAAGTGAAAGTATTGGTATAGCTTAAAACTAGAATTTCGGGCTGGTGAGATGGCTCAGTGGTCTAAGGCACCTACTTGGAACAAGCTTAGCGAAGCCCAGGGACCACGGTTCAATTCCCCAGCACCACATGCCAGCCAGCCCCGCCCCCTGGTGGGCTGAGCTGGCCACACACACACATATAAATAAATAAATAAAAATTAAAAAAAAAAAAACTAGAATTTCATGAAATCAAATGTCTGTATATTGAGAAAAAATACAGTGCTAAATTATGTAAACCCTTTACTCAAAAATATAATCAAAAGGAGTAGTTTGTTTTATATTTAATGTTACATAAAGAAACAGCATTCTAGAAAACAAAAATCATTGTAATGACATGAGTTTTTGAAAACAGTTTATTCATGTGCATGAATTGTAACTGTTCACCAAAATATATTGGGCATGTGTTAATAAGATTGATTAAACTATTCTACAATGCATGTAGATATTTGAGGACACCATTTTTTACAGCACAAATGTATAAAATTTGTCAAGTAAAAAATAAATTGTATTTGGCATGGTGATGAACACCTGTTGCTCTAGCACTCTTGGAGGCTGTGTCAGAAGGATTGAGAATTCGAGGTATGGTTGGGTAATTTAGTGTGACTCAGTAAGACCTTGTCTCAAAAAAAAAATACAAGAAGACCTGGGGATGTGAAGGCTATGTGTTAACTTCTTATTACTGAAACTAGATGAACACACACTTCTCAGAGGACAAAATTAAAGAAGCAAATAAATACACAAAAAAATGCTCCGCATCACTAGCCATCCGTGAAATGCAAATTAAAACAACACTAAGATACCATCTCACTCCAGAAAGAATGGCTATCATAAAGAAATCAACCAACAACAAATGTTGGAGAGACTGTGAGAAAAATGGAACCCTTCTCCACTGCTGGTGGGAATTTAGACGGGTGCAACCCTAATGGAAATCAGTATGGAGAATCCTTACAAAACTAGGACTGGGAATCCCATTCAAACCAACTATCTCCCTGCTGGGAATTTTCACAGAGGAATTGAAAACGTCATATCATAGTGATATATGTGTACCTATGTTTATAGCAGCACAATTTGT
>NW_004524748.1:1068565-1073404 GCF_000260255.1 Octodon degus
AAGAAGAAGAAGAAGAAGAAGAAGAAGAAGAAGAAGAAGAAGAAGAAGAAGAAGAAGAAGAAGAAGAAGAAGAAGAAGAAGAAGAAGAAGAAGAACTATCATGGCTTAATATTCTACCTATTTGGATTATTCATGCTGGTTCATGTTGTTTGGTTTTGCTCTCTGTCTTTCCCTAAAATGCCAATCTGTTCTTTTGCTTTTCATAAGATCTCCTGAATTGTCCCCTACTGTGTTGACTCCATATGCCCATTAGGAGAGCACCTCATGAGCAAAATGACAATTCAAAACCTCTCCCTGCCCAACAGTCCACACTGTGTCCCCTCCTTCTAGGCGTCCATTTTCTAGGATATTATGCTTCTATGAAGTACAAAATCACATGTTCTTGTCTTCTAATTATATTTTACTGTTATCCATAATCATTAATAGCTGATATAGTGTAGAAAATATTTATAAGTTCTTTAAGAATATGCTGTCAAAATTTAATAGATAAGTTTTAAAATCAAGTGTTATTCAAAAATGGTCATAAAGATTGTCTCAGCTATTAAAAATCAAATTAAGATTATTTTGTGTAGCATTGTCATTATAAAAGTATCATTTAAAATCAATCACTGTAGAATGTCATTCTTAAAAACCTCTTAGCTTTTATTACTGCTCGTTCTATGTGAAGATGGAGGAACCATGGGACATTGAGCAGATAATGGTACTAAAATGCTGTCTGATGATTTTTTCCTGGCTAAGGTTGGATGCTTTAGATTTAGTTCAATAAAATTCTGTCCCTTTTGGACTTTTTATATGTAAATAAAGAACTGCAGCTCATGCAATGGCACTGGACACCAGACCCCAAACACCAAACGATAATTTCATTCTCATCTGAGTGTGTGTCAAATCCTTGACTAGAATGACAAAGCAAAATTTCCAATATTCAAAACTACTGAGTTTGGAAAAAGATTTAGTTGCTTTATGTATTTCTGCTTTCTCAGTGTTTCAGTGGCAAGGTGAAATTATTACAAAACTCTCCAGTTAGAATCCTTGGGGCCCATAGGATTCATTGAAGATATGGATGCAAAGCAGCAGGAAAGAATAGAGCACAAAAACATACTTGTCACCAACTTCAAAGAATAATTTCTCTAACTTATTTTTTTTAATTTTAAGCTAAATTAAATGAAAATTTTTCACATTTCCATTTTTTCCTTCCAACCCTTCTCTGAATACTTATGTATTCATTAGCTACTTTCATTCCATTGGTCCCACTTTGCCCTGTTCTCTTCCTCATGTGTCACTAGGCAGGCGCTCTTGCTGGGGAACACAATCAGATCCTGTGCACCCCTTCACGAAGGAAAGAGGATAAAGGGAAGATAGCATGTGTAACCTTGTGTGGACCTTAAAAATCTTTTCTGTGCTAAGGCATCTCATAGAAAATAATCTGTGACTTTAAGGTTTGCAATGAAACTGGTGTCTGTGTTGAATAGCTACAACATTAAGATGGTAACTTTTGAACTGTGTCAAAAATTGATCAATGATAAGAAGAAAGTAGAAATCTGAGCTCAGGAGGGGGGAGAAAGCCAAGTTGCTCTGCCTGCCTGAGTTTGTTTTTCACTACCTATTCCAGTAGTATCCTGTGAAGGAAGAACTTAATAATTAGTTTTGAAAAAACGTGTCAATATTTTGCAGTATATATCTCATTCTGCTCTGCAATACAGTTACATATGTGCATAAATTAACTTCACTGTACCCTCTATATCACATGATTAAAATAACTAAACATTTAAGAAATGGTCTCCTTTTTAAAATAAAACAATGTAGTCCCCCAACCTTATCTTTTAAATTTGACTTTATTTCTTATTATCTGAAAAGCCAATGAAGGCTTGGAATTTTGACCCAATAAAGTTTTGAATTCTCTTTTCCTAACATCTACATAGTTATGTGGCACCAGTCTCCTGTGCCAAGTTGTGGTGTCCTTATCTATAGCTCAATAGACATGAATACAAAAGAAACTATGCTCTCAGAGGAATCTGCTATCATTGTACAGTAAGTGCATGTGGGCTCCCTGTGCTCTCAGGTACTTAGAGGATGAGCCCAGAATAAAGTGGATTACAAAGGAAAAAGCACCACAGCCTTTGTTTCAGCCATGTCATAGAGTCAATGATCAGGTGATTTTTAGTAAATATGAGATTCTGTGTGTAATTAATTAGGAGTTAAAAATAAGTAGTGATATGATTCACCATGGAATCAAATAAGAGTGAAATACTGAACTATTGAACATATCCCTTCTGTATCTTTTGCCTATCTCCTTGTGAACACAAGGGGAAGATAATTTCAATTCCTACTTTCAACTCTCTCTCCTTACACTTGGGGTGATTAAAATGAGTGTCCTTTCCACATGCACACACTGCTCTGGGGCATTCCATTCCTCTCTCCCGTTGCTTGGTGCCCTCACAGTTTGCTGTCATCAGCATGTTCTCAGCAAACATGGTACATGCAGAGTCCTGAGCAGCACATGCTTTCACGTCTACTGCCCAGACTTTTGTCTCTTGCGATCCTGAACCTGACAGGTGGTCCAAGCTGAGCCTGCTGGGAAGGCATGAGGCACATGAAGGACAGCTGAGGCAGAGCTGAACCTGTGAGCTTTCTGCCCACCTGCCCGCCAGCTGGACGCAGGGACTGCAGGCACATGAGCAATGGGTGGAACTAGGCTGATCTGGCTATTCTACAGAACTATCCAGCCAACCTACACATTTATTATGTGTGGTTGTTTTGTTAAGACTTTTAGTTTTAGTTTATTTATCAAAAACCATACTACATGGGATGGCGAGATACTCAGAGGTCTAAAGCAGCTGCTTGGACAGGGACCATGGTTCAATCCCTGGCACTACATGCTGCACCAGCCTGCCCCCAAGCTGGCTGAGCTGGCCACAAAAAGGAAAAAATAATAGTAATTAAGTTTATTTTTCTGCCCCCCCCCCTTCCCAGGGGGGAGAACTGGCTGAGATGGCGATTGAGACTGGGCATGGTGGCACGCCTGTAATCTTAACTCTTGGGAGATGGAAAACAGGAGGATTGCTATGAGTCTGATCTATATAGTGAGATCCAGTAGACCCTGTACTAGATACATTTAAAAAAAATAAATACTGGTATGCTTGCAATGTTTCATTTTCGGGGTTTTTTTTGTTTTGTTTTTTTGTTTTTTCAAAATTCACACAGTGGGATGTTAATGCCCATGGTGTTATATGAGGAAGTGGGGAGATTGGACATGATTGGTTTGAAAGGTCCGAGCATTCATAAATGGGCTCAGTGTCCTTTTAAGAGTTTCATGAAGGACCCCTTTCTTTTCCACCATGTGACTATGAAAAAAAAAAAAAAGACCATCTCAGAAATCAGCTCACCTCCTGACCCATGCTCTCCCTCCACCTGTGTTTTAATCATAGATTTCTTAGATCCCCAAACTGTGAATTAAGTGTCTTTTGGCTATTTGCTGCCCAGGTCATGGCATTTTGTCAGGATAACATAAAAAACAAAACAAAAGTTAAAAAAAAATGATAACAATGACATGCAATCTCCCCTACAGTGCAGGTTGAATTCTTAAGGTTGATGAGAACTGGTTTGCCGTTGACCTCATTAATTTAGAGCAGATAATTGTATAGCAAGGTTTTTCTATATCCACTATTATAAATCACACACCATAGGAGTCTTGTTCCTTTTCATTGCTTTACAAAGCAACATACTCTTCTAGGTTAGATTATTTAAGGAGACTGAGCTCTGAAAATATTTTGTTACTTGAGCTGAGCTGAGAGACAAGAAAAATGCTGCTTCACAAATGTTAAATAATAATCAGTTTATGATCTTCTCTCCTCCCTAATCTTCCACATCTGCCCTTGTGCTGCTCAGTTTAACTTTATTGACTATCCTGAAAACCTAATGATTCCTAAAGGTTAAGATTTTTCAATGAATATAAAGTAATGAATATTAGTTTTCTCCTTTATAGCTTCATACTCTATAATGACTTCCAGTTTAAGCATCCTCTCCGACTAATAACAAGGAAGGTTAAAGGATGTCTATTTCTTGTCAAGGTCTTAACAATAAAATTAGAATGAATAATCAAGACCTATCAAAGGTTAGGAGCAGAGTACTACTGATTCTACAGAAGTACTTTTTCCTGAAGTTTTATTTGAAACCTAAGGGCAGTGTAATTATAGTTGATACTTCTATGAAATTACATAATATAAAAGTGCCATTATTCTTCTTGAAAACTCAGGTTACTGAGCACATCTTAAGCAGATGTGCTTAATTAACTGTGTTTTCAGTTATGTAGTTTGGTTGAGAAATGTTAATCTTATTTAACTAGATTTTTAAACTCTATCTGCAAGGTGAATAATCATTCTGGATGCGCTACTTTCATCACCTCTTTATATTCTTGCTTTGTACTATGAGGCAGATATGTATTGACCTCCCATTAAGGACAAATGTATTGTGCCTCAGACTACACAATGATGTGCCCAAAATAGGAAATTCAATAGACAAGAACTTATTCATAAACTTTTTCTTCTTACATAATGTGTTGCAAACTTGAGAATTTTTCTTTTCTTTTCTCTTTTTTCTTCTCTCTCTCTCTCTCTCTCTCTCTCTCTCTCTCTCTCTCTTTTTGGTACAGGGTCTCACTATGCAGCTTGGACTCACAGTGATTCTCCTGTGTCAGCCTCCCCAGTGCTGGGCCACACACCTGATTTTGGTGGCTGGCTCACCCATGGTTCTGGGGCCCACAAGACATGTGGAACTGAGGATCATACCTGGATCTTTGCACTTGCTAGGCAGGCAGTTTTTCTTTCTTTCTTTCTTTTCTTT
>NW_004524748.1:1073504-1081022 GCF_000260255.1 Octodon degus
CTTATTCCACTGAGCCATCTCCCCAGTCCCCCACGGTTTTTCTTAACAAAGTGAAATGTTACTATTTAGATATCTAAGATAGTGACTGGTTTATATTTGTTCAAAATTTCACAGTTTAAGTACATTTTTTAATCCAGTGAAATCTTTAGAGGAACATGGAAAAAATGTTTATATTCAGAAATGCTTAGTGGCTTCCTGTTATGGCAATCTAAATGTCTCACCAAAGCTTCACACAGTCACAAGTGTAGCTTCACTGAGGTGGGTGGATCTAGAGTGTGTGATTCGGGACATGATGCTGGGATTAAGGACGTGATGATAGGATTAAAGGTGGCCACCTGGGTGTGAGTGGTACCAGACCTAAAAAAGGTAGCCTACACAGAGTGTAAGGGACAGCACAGGGCAGCTGTTTTCACTGCTTCTCACTGGCTGGGCACTGCTCTGCCTTGGCCTGGTTTGCCATGAATTGTTTCCCCGCTGTGGTGCCTCTCTGCCATGGAGCCAGCGAACTATGAACTGATACCACCATGCCTTGGAACCAATGGACTCTGCACTGAAATCTACAAACAGTGAGCTACAAGAAACTTCTCCTTAAACTTTATGGATTGTATAGTTTGTCTAATCAATAAAGAAAGTAAGCAAGACACTCCCTAATGATTAATGCCTTTCCCTTGCTTCTTTTCATTTTGGAGACTGAGAGTTTAAATCACTGAAGTCCAAATTTGGAATTTTAAGGATTTGAATCACACTTTACCTCTGCTATTTAGTCACTGTGTGAGCTAAATCAAATTATTCACCTTTTCTAAAAGTCAGAAACTTTTTTCATAATTGGACATTATAATGATAATCATTTCATAAATTTCCATAGAAATTGATAAAAAATATATAGGGAAAGTATCCAATAAACTGCCTGACTCCTAATATATTTAATAAATGACAATGGTCAGTATTTTTGTCATTAGTAATATCTTGACTGTCCATTTTACTTAGGAGGAATATAAGGAAGATGAGTTAAGACTCCCAGTGCGTTGCTGCAGGTAACTGACACCTTAGTGGATGGACAACTCTCTTTTTCAAATATGGTCAGCTCCACACACTCCCATGTGAGCTACAAAATTTGGCCCAGGGCTGACCAGACAGCTCAGCAGACTAAAGCGCCAATTTAGGCAGGCACAATGGCTGGGGTTCGATCCCTGGTGTACATTACCGGCCCCACCCCAGGCACACTGTGACTGCGATTGAGAATGGGCATGGTGTCACGTGCCTGTAATCCCAATGCTTGGGAGGCTGAAAACAGTAGGATCACTACCAGTATGATCTATGTAGTAAGACCCTGTAGACCCAGTATTAAAATACATTAAAAACAAAAATAGAGTTCCAAAATTTGACCCATATTACAAACATTCTTTGTAAAAATAAATGTAGTCATTATTATTAATATGCCTAGTTAAGATCCTGAAAAGCATGTGGCTTTAAAGGTTAGCAAAGAGTAAGAAGTATTTAGAGTCTAGCTGGTTTTGGAAACATTATCACAGAGAAAGCTCAAGGTCTCCGACAGCCAAGGGCTGCTAGGTATATTGTTGAATCTCCTTGCTAGGTGGATCATATCTGGATGTCCCCTGCAAGCCCCATGCAGTCAAAATGGGGCTTTTTTCTACAGTGTGTGATGCTACGATGAATGGCGCGATGCTCAAATTAAGCATGCAACACCCCAAGTGAGAGTGCTTGCTCCCCTAAAGAGCAACTACCTGCATAGAGTATAAGGAGCAGAGGAAGAACCACTGTGGTCACTTGTTGCATGCTACTGCAGGGCTGGCACCCTTCAGCTTCCTCTACTTTGCCATGGACTATTTCTCCTGTGTGATGCCCCCGACCACGCCACCCGGCCCTGGAGCCTACCAGATGTGAGCTGAAGCAGAACTTTCCACTTCTCACTTCAGCTGTCAGGTGTCTTGTCTCAGCATGAAGAAAGTGAGTAACATACGAGGCATATTTCACAAGTGCATATTCTATTTGCAACTTGTCCCACAACTTGAATAAGTTTCCAAGCTCAAGAAATGTATAATCACAGTACTCAAATAAGATTGAAGAGTTCTAATATATAGCATCTCATTTATCATACATCAATCCCATATATATTTTAGTTTATATATTAAGATATTTTCACATGTACCACTTAAGATTTACTGAAATTTGCTTGAACTCAGAAGTTACTTTTGCCTAATGAATTACCACTCCACATCCTCGTCTTCTCCTTCATAGGTCACATTGCTCTGCATCACGCCTGCCATTCTGCTCCCAGAAAATTGCCACCTCTTCTCCCTTCATATGTGGAGACTGGATCATTTAGGTTTAGCTACACTCTACAAACAAGTAGGCCATTTATTAATTTTTAAATCATGTTCCAAGTTTCCTCACTCATCCATCTAGTGAAGCAGTTTTCAGCTCCAAATTTACCTGAGAGCTGTTGCCTGGTGGCTTGCCTTCCATTTCGATTTCTGTTTGAAGTTGTGTTTGTTTGTCTTGAATTTCTTTGATTTTCTGGTTTACCTGATACATTCTTTTTCACAGAAACTGGTAGAAAAATTAGTATTAGTCAAAGGAAATAAATAAAATTATATTTATAATATTAGAAGCATGATATAGACAATATACATATGCATCTTGATTAATGTATTAAGTTTAAAATTCACTAGCAGATCTAATAATTGCCATCATTTCAAAATAATGATAGATATATTAGATATTTATATGTAACCCAATAAAATATAGTATAAAAATCTGTGAGATCTTTTGGTAAAATAGTGTCAACACAAAGAATATTACTATAATTTATTCAAGAACATTTATTACAGTAAAAGCTAGTCAGGGAAAATATATAAAAAATATATATAAATTTCCTTGTGCACACTGCTGGTACTCTATTTTCTCTGGCCAATGGAGATCTTTTGTTGTTATGTTCGCATGGAGGTTATGGGAAGCTGTTCTTTATTTCTTTCATTTATTGTTTTTGCATTTAATAATATCGTTTTGTTGAGGTATTCTGGGTTTTGGTACAAAACCAGTTTCCTGAACATAATACTTAAACTTATATCATGATTGACCCGAGACTGTCTTGCTCCTTTATTCTAAGTCACAATGAACAACATTAAATGTTCTCAAATTGTAGTTTTCTCATACAATGGTAGACGACAATGAATCCAAAGATGTGTATGTACCTTGTACAGATAAAAAGGACATAGATTAATACCTAATTATCATATTTATATCCTATTCAAATATATGCCTTTCTTGTTTTATTTAGATTGACTGAAACTGAATGACTGTTTAATCACACAAAATACAATTTTTGTTTTGAAGTTGAAACAAATGATATATTGTTGTCACCATTATATGATTTCAGATTTTATTTAAGTTTAGTGGACAGAAAAATTAAAAATGATTTGCTAATCCAAGGTAAGACCTCATAAAGTGTTATCAATTGCCTTCATTTGACTATATTATAGAACTAAAGTGAGTACATTTATTCATAAAAAATAAAAATTTCATTTTTTAAAGTCATGAGCATGTCGTTAAAACATCACAAATCTTAAAAAATAGATTTGATGTTTATAGGTACAACATTAGAATACAGAGAAATTCTTCATTTCTTTTTTATTTGGTCATTTGACTCTCTGTTTCTTTAACTACTTGCACTATACATGAATATTAAAGTGTTGCATTTTTTAATTGTGCTATGTTACATAAGATAGTACCAAAATTAGACAAATTGAATTTCAAAAGTCACAATGAATTATGTTCAACCTTTCTGAATCCACAAATACTGTGCTTGTAAATATTTAGACAAAACTTAGCAATAAATAAGGTTATCACACCTGCGTCATAAAAATCTCTTTTATATTTCAATCTTAAGTGAAAAATCAATTAAAATCAAGGAAATTCAAATCAAGAAACTAAGGGAATACAAATAAGGAAAGTATATTGATAAAGTGGAACTATACTAACATAAAAGTAATGACAACTGGAACGAAAAAACCAGACAAAAATAACTGACCTAGTTAGTACATACAATAATAGATATAAAATTTAAGAATTTCAAAGTGATTTGATATTCATGATAAATATATATATATATATATATATATATATATATCCAAGGATTAATGCACCAGCTCAGTAGATAAGATACATTATGTTAATCATATCAAGATACATCCAGGTATAATTTGACAGACAATAAAAAATTAATATAGACCTGCAGATATATGTGTACTGTACTTCCCTGTAAATGAAAAATGTCTGTAATACTATCCATTTAGTGGAATTAAAAATACTACACTAGATTATTCAATGCATTAGTGAAGCCAAGTCTATGTTCATTAACTCTAATAAAGGTATTATTGGACTGGGGAGAAAACCCAGTGGCATAAGTGACTGCCTGGAAAGCACAAGATCAGGCTTCAATCACAGGGACTCCATGCTGTGAAGGCCCCATGCTGTGCTGCCCACTAAAATCGGTCATGGTGCCGCATACTTGTAATCCCAGCACTGGGGAGGCTGAGACAGGAGGATCACGATGAGTCCAAGCTGCGTAGTGAGACCCTCTACCAAATCAGTCCATCAATCAATCTTTTAAAGCAGTTAAGTATGGTAATATCCTATGTAAGTGTACTTCCTATTGGAGTAGAGAAAAGATTTTTCTATTGCTCTGATTTCAATGTATTCCTTTCCAACACTCAGATGTTGACAATGTGACAGTATAAAAGTATTATGTGATGATCAAGAAAAGTTCCTCCCTCTTGCATGGAGTTAACACCTTCAGAACAGAGGTTTAGAGCAGAGTTCAGCTGCCTTGTACTTCCTACTTTTGTCAGATGAAGACATATCCTTACCCCCATCTGGTGTATTTAGCAATGCGATAACATTTTGGAAATAGGAAACAACCTTAACCAGATAACTGAACCTGCCAACACACTGACTTCAGGACCCTGGACTTCAGAACTCTATGCTTTACTGAGCATCAGGTATTTTTCTCACAGCACTGTGAATGAACTAAGGCAACCTTTAGCTGCCATAAACCCTTTATGGGCACACGCTGTGCTACACAACTCAGAAACCCCTACTGGTGTGAAGATCTCATGATATGGTTACTGAAATGCCTCCCTGCCAGAGTCTTCAGCTTGACTGATTCTGCTGAAGGGCACTTCTTTGCTATTACTCCTGCTCTTAAGAATAGCACACATTCAAGATCTAAAAGTAAATAATTTGGTTTTCCTATCCCAAATTTTGGAACTCGAAGAGGTGTTCAGGGCCCCAGATCTGTATCTGCAGGTCCTCAGGACTGCAGAAGAGCTCAACCTCTTCCTTCATTCTATCTAGGCTCTTAACTAAAATTGGGTCCTACTACTCTGTTTACAAAATCTTCCCATCCCGAGTGAAATAAGGACTTAAAAGTAGGGCATCAGTGAGACAGTGTTGACTCATCAAGCACTTTTCAGAGGATGAGTATCTTCATGAAGGATTCAAACCTTCCAAATGTGAGTAAATATTTATTCCTTCTAAGGGGACAAAAATACCAGGTTATGAATGTTGATGTTATTAGTATTTATTTTATTTTAGTTTTGATTTGGTACTCAGAATTGAACCCAGGAACTGAAGCTTATCATGCAGGCCCAGTGCCACTGAGCTGTATTCAAGACCCCCATCATCATTATTTTTGCCATAAAATTAAGTTCCCTTTCACAGACTGTTTACTTCTGATTTCAATTGGTTTTACAAGTAGATTTAAGAAGGTACTTCACTTGTTAGAAAATAAAAAGCAACATTTTTTTCCTGAAGACAGTTGCAAAGAATAACTAAATAGCATGAAAACACAAGACACATAATTATCTTTGTTTAAAAAAAAAAGATTGAAATAGGTTCTATGCCTTTTATAATGACACCCAGCTCACAGGCAAAGCCAGTTCCCAAATTTGGGCTTATCATGCCCCAAATACAAGAAAGTACAAATCTTTCTTGCTTTAAATACAACCTTGTTAAACGCAATTTTAAAAGATGAAAATATAAAAATAAGACCAGAATGTTCTTAGCAACAACTACAGAATGCATATAAATCTAGTATTTATTTATTTTTTAGCTAGATTTGAGTTTTATCTTCACATCAAAGATAGTATAAGTCATTAAATCTCTATTACTGTGTTACAAGTGAATTCATCTGATCTGCTGTAGTGAGAATAGCTAATAGCACAAACAGAAACAGTAGAATAATTTATCTTGATGTGAAATATGTCTTCTATTTCAATAGTCATTTGAAAGGAAGAAAAATGTATATATAAAATAACTAAAAGTAACCATATCACCCAATGTTCTTTATATACTTTGGGTATAGATACCACCTTTCCCCACTAATAAAATACCTGAAAGATAATATGATTGAATCATGTAGCTGTTTATTAGTTCACCAACGGTGACAAAGTCTTCAAAAAGCAAAGGTGTAGTAGAACATAAGGCCAACTCAAAGCTTAGGATAAACCAAGAGATAACATGACAAATAGGATGATAAGATGATCAAAAACCAGTAGTATACATCGTTTTGAAGCTTTGCTGCTCTAATCTCTATCCTTTTCTGCACCCTTGTCTTTCATTAATCTAATCCTCAGGTTTTGTACAGCACCAGACTTCATTGGAATGGAAGACATCTGTGTACTCTGATTTAAAGGTCCCAGAAATTTAGTTATAACTAATTTGTTTTTTCTACATTTTGACTAAGACACTTTTGTCCTAAGGTTAATTTTTTACATGAATGTATTATAAGTAAATAGTAGCTCTTAAAGTGCATGATAAGTACTGGCCCTTATTTCAAGTCCCAGTACAAAACAAACTCTGTGATAAGACAGAAACTCTGATTTAAACAATGTACACATATTAGTATGTACTCAAGATATGGGGGAAGAAGAAGAACAGGGAGATGCAGCATATGAAAAATAATTAAGGTGTATTATGTACATGTAAAAACTCCCTGCAGTGAATGTATATCTATATACCACAAACACACAGTGTGTAAAATCAGTATATGTTGCAATGCATAAAAGATTAATTAATTACTATGATACATCCTCTGATTTGAGGTCTTGCTGCCTTGGAGGACTAGTGTCCAGATACATCATAGACTTTTTAAAGCATATAAGTGGATTTAAATGTAGATAATGGTACAGGAAATTTAAAGAATATTTTTATTCTTATATCTCACAATAGACCTTGGCAGTTTAATGTGATTACTCAGAAAAACAAATGCAAACTATTAAGAATGATCTTAGGAGATATTCCTAGCCATCTTGGAGAGAGCAAACTTTTGGAATGAAACTTCTCAGTTGAACTTTAAAGGACAAAGAAATTGGCCAATATATTTCTTTTTTTTTTTCTACAGTTTTATTGATAAACATATAGCAATGAGACAGTTTCAAATCAAATCGGAAGTACAGTTTCAACAAATAATACACTGCATATATTCTTCTTAGTGGT
>NW_004524748.1:1084862-1097263 GCF_000260255.1 Octodon degus
CGCTGCGCCTGGGCTGGGACTGGTCCCGCCGGCGCAGGGTAGCAGGAAACTCTCCGCACACTCACCGGACCTGGGCTAGGACTGGGTCTGGCCAATATATTTCATGAAAAGAAAAACATGTGATGAGACATAAACATATAAATATATTTTTGTTTCATAAACTATAAATAAAAGTAAATCAGATATTCTTGGGGTTTGTGGCTTTTGTGTCACTTGTGTGGATTTGTATATATGAGGATTGAATGCAATATTCATTTTCATCTTTTTTTCAAAATGGAGTTACAATGGTTGAGGTTTTCAACATGTGCAGTTTCCTGCTGAGGCTCTCCTGAAGCAAGAGGTGGTCATGCACTAAATTCTGTACAAGGTAGATATATACTAAATTGATTTATAAAGAAACCTGTGATAAAAAGGGGACACATTGAACTATGACAGTAATGTGGACACATTCCATGAACCGATATTTAAATATTATCCTTTCTATTTCTTTAATGCTAGAAACTTAAAATAAAGTTCTAGAAGCTCATTAACCATATTTTGGCTTTGGTTCAGGGATCAGAACAGTAAGAAAGGTGCAGCATGAGCACTAATGACTTCTCTGTGTAAGAGAAAGAAGGCCCTAAGGGCTGCCAACAAACTAAGAGATAAAATAAGAAGATAAAGTTGGGTGGAGATTATCACATTCTTAGAAATATCAAGGTCAACATATACTGTAGTTTAAATTTTGCAGTTTATTGACATAAAAGACACTTTGCCATTAATGCTTTCAAAGTATACCTCCTTCCTTCGTCCCATTTTTCTTGTCCTTTCTAAAGTAGTTCTCCAAGTCAGCACAGGCACAATGTTATGACTGCCTTGATGTCATAAGTCAGTACATTTACTTTGATAGTGATCTTGACCTTCAGAAAGATCTAGAACTCAAGCTATGAATATGGTGGACAAGGATATCCCATGAGTTTATTTGACAGAAATTCCTCTACCAGATTTGATATGTGTCAGGGAACATGCCAACATCGCTCTTGAGTGCTATGCTTTGTGTGTGGATGGCTGCCCAAAGCTTCCTGCAGTCAGGGAAGTGCTTTTGCAGGAGGGGGGCTGACATGAATTTAGAATTTTTGATTCATTGTGTGGTGTTGGGATTACAGGTATGAGTTGGAGACTGACCCTAGAAGAGGTAGCCTACATATTGTGAAAAGGATTGGATGAATCTTCTCTCTTGCTGTTCCCTTTTTACTTTTTACTTTTGTTGCTTTTGCTGTATTTCACTGCCATGAACAATTTCTCCTCTGTCATACGCCACCCTGCCTTAGAGCCAGATGATTACGGACAGAAACCCACACCAACTGACCTAAATAAACATTACCTCTTTAATTTGGGTATAAGATATTTCGTTTCAGCATCAAGAAGAAAGAGACCAAGACACCAAGTTAGAAGGAAAAAGCATGTCATGTCAATAAAAGAATTAGCAGTTTAATAAAATATACATACAAAATTTCTGTCATGAAATTTTCAATGTTTATGCCAAGCATATCTGATCTTAAGACTTTAATTTCATACACATACAAGACTTGTGCTCACTGCTTATACTTGAGTCATTCATAAGTGTGTGAGGACTTATACTTCGATATTCTAGCCATGTAATATATTAGGAAACAAAGGCCAGCAAGGTAGCTCAGTATAGTAACACCTACGTGGGAAGTGCAAGGATCCAGGTTCCATCCCCGGTCCCACATGTCACGCAAAATCCGTCTTCAGGGGTTCTGAGAGACACCAAGTCTATATATAAAACATATTTTATGTTTTGGTTGTGGTGGTGCATGCCTGTAACCCCAGAGCTGGGGAGAGGGATTACTACAAGTCCAAGATAGGAAGTGAGACCCTACACAAAATACATTAAAAAAAAACTAACAAAAATGATAAAAAGAAAATCAGAAAATAAAAGCCATAGAGAGTGTCATGGGAAAAATAAAATAGTTATTGTTTACAGATACCCCAGGGTCACTACAAAACTAGGAACACAAAACACTCTCAAAAACTAATTAGTAATTTTAGCAAGGTCACAAAATACAGCATAAAGACAAATATCAAGAACATTAATAAGCATGTGTATCAAAAATGAACCTATAAACATTGACATTAGTAATAAAATATTATCTTCAAAACATAAAATATATTTCTGGGAATTGAATAGAATATTTACATGTAAACTGGGAATACTACTTATAAATTGTTAATAAAAGAAGTCAATGCAGTACTAAGTAAATAGAAATATATACTTATTTATGGACTGGAATCTTTAACATAATGAAGATGTTAACTTTTCCTTAGTTGGATGTAAGTTTAGTGCAACTGACATGATATCAATAAGATGACGGTAGACAGAAGAAAGCTGAAATTTATACATCAATACATGGACCTAGAGAAGAGGTCATATCTTTTATGCTGAACAAAAGAAAGGGGAGAGTCACTTACCTCAAATTAACATAGTGTGGCATTGGTAGAAAGACACATGAATCCATGGTACTAAGAGAAGAATTTAAATAGACCCACACATGTGTGCAACTGATTTTTGACACAGATACAGAAGCAATGGAAGGGGAAGTTCAGTCCATCTAGTAAATGCTGCTGCAGTAAATGACTACACTGAAAAATTTCCAACTAAGTCTAATGTCTTTGGAAAAAATTAGCTCAATTTTTTTTTTTTCTTTTCAGAACCGGGGATTGAACTCAGGTCCTTACGCTTGCCAGGGAAGCGCTTATTCTACTGAGCCATCTCTCCAGCCCCAAAATTAGCTCAATCTTATAGATTCTATAATTCTTAATACCAGAATCACTAAGCATAAAAAGTAAATTTTGAGAAATATAAAATCATTAATTTTTTAAAAATTGGTGGGCCAGGGAGATAGCTCAGTAGAGTAAGTGCTTGCCTGGCAAACATAAGGTCCTGAATTCAACCCTTGGTACCAAAAAATAAATAAATAAAAATAAAAATTGTCTCACAGAGTTTCTAGGTATAAAGATGAAAAGATAAACTGAAAAAAACCTGTTTGCATATTTGGCAAATCCTGGGATCTAGTATATGAAAGAAGTACCCCAAATCAACAGATATAATAATTAAAAACTGGGCACAAGTAGAACAGATATTTTACCAAAGATGATATGCAAATGACAAGGACTGATAAATATTCAACTCCATTAAGCATACAGAAATGCGCACACCCCATAAAATTCATGGTGCTGAATATTTATAGTAACTCTACACACCTACCAGAATAGTTAAAGTAAAAATATGTGATAACATCAAATCAGGCAGGGACAGAAATACACTCTTTCCTTGCTAGCAGAGATTGTAAAATAGTAGTGAATTGGAAAAATGCTTTGTAAAATTTCATATAGCCCAGCAATTATTATCTTGAACAATTTTTACAACACAAACAAAAAATTATGTGCAGAATCAACTTTGTTTGTAATAGTCAAAAACTGGAAAGTTATAGTTATTTTTAATGAGTGGTAAGAATTGTGATTTTATCCAATCATGGAGCTCTGACTGGCAATAACAACTGACAGATGATAGATTCAATAGCCACTTCATTGTCATGTCATTAAGTAAAATAAAAGGAATAATTTCATTTTAATCCTAATAGGTTATGTAGTATAAAGTTGTATTTATATTATATTCTGGAGATGAGAACATTTTTCAAATGAAAATCACAGTGATGTTTCCCTGGGTGAGGAAAGGGCTGAGTGTCTGAGGTTACTACTATATAAATAACAGAAGGCATCTTTGAGGTGGTAGAATCCTTTGTATTTCTACTATGAAGGTCCATGTCCCAGTTATGACTATTATTTTCACTACTCTAGCTCTCCCACTATGACTTGTGTCATTAAAGTCTAAGGATTCGCCTTTGTATGTGGAAGGACTTGAGTAAAATATTCACAAGATCTATCTATCTATCTATCTATCTATCTATCTATCTATCTATCTATCTATCTATCTATCATCTATCTATCTATCTATCTATCTCTATCTATCTATCTATCTATCTATCTATCTATCTATCTAACTATATTAAGTACAGGGTCTCACTACGCAGCTCAGACTTGTAGTGATCCTCCTGTCTCAGCCTCCCCAGCACTAGTATTATAGGTGTGAGCCTCCATACCGAGTTTCAGGGGCCAACACAGCACACTTGGGGTTCCGGAGCTGGCACAGCTTGTGGTACCTGGAATCAAACCCATATCCTTGAGCTTGCCAGGCAGGCATTTTGACCACTGAGCTATCTTCCTGGTCTTTGTATTATTTCCTACAGTTTCTAACCAATTATTTCATAATAAAAAGTTTGATAAAATAGTACATAATTCTTGTAACTCTTCATTTCGATAGAGGAAGACCTTGCTAGGTTTTCCACCTATTTTAGTGAAATTATGACAGAATTACACTAATTAGTTGTTCCAGTTGTCTCTATAATTACTTTTTCATGTCCGTGACTTCTAAATTTTAAATATTGTAAAATTCAACACTTAGACCTGTTATCTTTTCTATCCACAATTACTTTCCTCAGGGACTATACTATAAATAACTGTGTGTTGAATTCCAGATACTTTATATAAATAACCATTCTCTACATTCCAGGTAGTTGGATCCAGATGTCTGCCTACCAATATCAACCTACTAACACCACTTGAATATTTCAGTGACAACCTAAATTTAACATTTCTAACATTGTTCTCTTGATCTTCCCTCCAAAATTCCTTTTTTAAGTAGGAAATTTCATAAAAGATAACAATTTTACAGTTCAGATGCTGAAGTAAAAAAAAAAAAAAACTTTTGATTTTTCTGCAGTATTTATTTCCTAGAATTCATTAATAAGTAATAGTTATTAAGTCACAGAAAGATCAGCTATCCTGTCACACATCGTCCAGGTAAGGTAAGAGTATGGCTTTGAGCTGCTCTGTGTGCTTGTCCCCGTACTTTCTAATCTCCTTGCTGCTACTGACAGTGCAGTTTGATACAGTGACTAAAATAATCTTTAAATATATTTCAAATTGTTTAAATTTACCATTTTATCTTACTTCTCTATGTCTTTATTTTCCCTGTACCCTTGGTAGACTTCATAAACTGATAGACCACATCTCTCTTATTTCTCCAATGCTGTAACCTCTTTCTACCTTCCAGACTTTAAGCAGTGTGCAGGCTGATGTTTTGACTCTTTAGTTTTCTGAGGAGCAGTCATTGCCAAAACGTTCCCTGCCTGAAAGAGTGCAAACTCTGGATAAATACGTGTATAATTTTTTAATGAGTAAATGAAATATACTTAACAGGATTTAAAACTTAACTGGATGTAGAACGTGTGTGAATGAATTAATTTGGTGCTGAGATTTGTTTTTTGAATGACTACATGGACTGAGAAAGATGTCTTATTAGGGTTCAGAGGAAACCAATGATTTTGAACATGTCAAATTTAGTCATAGTAGTTACTTCTGATAAAAAGAGCAATTGGAATTCAGTAGTAGCACAAGGTAGCCTACAATACAGACTAAGAAGTAGATGTTTTTCTTACAACACATACACATTGTCCTTTCTTTCCTTTAATGTGCCCATAATTTGCGACAGATTTTAAACCATTTAGTAGTTCTATTAGGAATAGTTGTTTAAAATATAATGTTTGTGGTTTTCAGATACCTGTCTTTGGAAGCCTGAGAAGCAGCTCAAAGATCTTTGTGAGCTTCCTCAAGGCCAGGTAAAGTGAACAATACAATTCTGTGGCTGCTGAATGAGACAGGCAGGCCAATGTGAAATTGCACGCTGTCAACAAACAAGTACAGAGCATTTCAAAGTAAGATTAGTAAATAAAGGTTACAAAGATAGATAATCCAAAATGTAGGTGCTGGTTTGCAATCAAACCTATTTCTCACAAGAAAAGCTCAGAACGCGTGCTCCATAGTGCTAGGTAGCAGGGATTTATTGACACTTGTTAATAATTTTCACAGTAGACGAGCCAGCAAGCAACTTAATAGGATGGTTTGAAAAACTGAAAAATTGATTTTTACTCATAGTATTGGGGAAACATTTCACTATCACAATAATTGATTCCAATTTAAATATGTGTGAGTAGACCTTAGACACTGCATGACACTCTTCTGGGTCTTCTTTTGGGTCCACTACCATCCACTGAATAGTAAAATTCAGAACTTTCACAAGTGGACAGTTTGTTTACCACTGTATTCAACATAGCTATGATTATTTATTATCCATCAATATTCTCATATTTTCCAAAATGGCTTTAAAGAAAATCTCCAGTAAATAACCTCTGATGTTCATAGCATTGATAAATCCACAATGTAGACACAACAACCTAAAAATTTACCTTTGTGGAAATTGACTTCCAGTACTTCAGAAATATTTAACATCAATACAGTTGACCACCTACTTACACTTGGAAAGAAGTTAATTTACTTGAAACTCTCTAGCATTACTTTGTTAGGACTAGGCAGAGAGTGTCTTTCTATAATTTTCTTCAAGAAAGATACTACTAGGTATGAACCAATGCAGTCGACCAGACCAGGCATTCTGACATGAGAAGAAAACTTATTGGAGGTAGGAGCAAGTGGGCTGGCTGTGCAGTGGACTGAGGCAGCCCGCAAAAAAAGGGGGCGAGGGGTCCTAGAGGGCTTTAGGAGAGGGTGTTTATGGGCTGGAACAGCTGAGGGAGGCTAATCCTGGAAGGACTACCTGATCTGTGGGGGACTTTACTGTCTCAAATAAGGGAGGTCCTGTGGATTTTCCCAGGCTTGGGTCCAAGGTACAAAGTGGGATGGAGTTGTTTTGAGGTTTTGGCCCCAACTCAGGACCTAAAGAAGTAAACATTGAAGTGAAGGTAAGGGTCCTGACTTATCACATACATTAAAGAAAGAAACAGTTGACATATGAAGAATGTATATGAAATGGAAATGGAAACAAATGTAATAAAGATTAAATAATAAAATACCTTATGATAATAATTCTTAAGCTAGACAATGAAGTGTATTAAATCCAAATGCAGAAAAAGTTTTAAGAAATAAAAATATCAGGGCTGAAGTGACAGTTTAGCAGCATAACCACCTGACTCACATGTGCAAAGTCCTAAGCTTGATCAAAACTAAACTAAACAAAACAACAATGGCAACAACAACAATCAGCAAAAGCAAAATAAGACAAAACAAAAACAAAGAAATAAAAATGTCAAATTTCATGCATAAGAATTTTATTTCTCCTTAGTATTTTTCTTATCTTCTGTGTTCTATTAAGAATAAGTCCTCTTAAAATTATTGCAGATTACACTTTTATTCTGTAGTGCATAATATAATCACCATTAATCCAAATAAAGAATAAATAAAAAGACTAACGTTAAAAAAATTTCTGCTATTTAATTTTGCTGAAGTGTTTCATAGAAACTTTGGCCTTGTACAAAGTCTATACTAGCAATACTAACTTCCTTTGATTTGGGAGATTGTTAAAATAACAACCATCAGAGACTGACTAACCTCTAGTCTGTCATGAAGAGACAGGAGTGTGTAACATATTCAAAATTTGGCAATAATTTTATCATTTTAGCTTTGCTTTTATTAAAGATGAAATTATTCTATTTCTATTCCTAGTTACTTGTCTCCACTATGACTTTGAAATCTGAGTTTACCTTTAACCAATAGGTAAGAATTGAACATAGTACTTAATCTTTTTGACATTCACTTGATTATATTACCTGAAAAGATACTTGTGTTTCTCAAAATAATTCTGATACACACACACACACACACACACACACACACACAGTATGTATTCAGATGACAATAAATGTTTATCATTTTATATATTTTATTTAATATAAATTCTACCTAAATGAACAATAAAATGACAACCAAAGGAAGATTTGTGATATACAAGTTATCTTAGAATATAATTAGAGAGGTACAGCTTTAAACATGATATCCCATTTCATTTTTCCCTGGAATATTCCTACTTCTCTCATTTCAATTGAATGACAATTAGTCATTTTCTTAAAAGCAGCCATAGAAGAAAGCCAAAAGACAAAAAATTGTGTACATCTTCCTTGGTCTTTTAGTGCTTAGAACTTAAGTCTTTGTTACAATGACATAGAAGGAGAAAGTTATATGATTTGAGGTATTAAAAAAAATTACTTTTCTGGCCTGAAGAGATCAAGAAATAAAAAGAGGGCTAAATTGTATTGGTCTGAAAATTGATGTCTTATTTCCTTGTCAGAGTTCCAGAAATCCTGGAAAGACAAGAGAGCAAATGAAGTATATCCAGGCATATGAAGTAACAGAACACTCAGTAGGATTTGTGACATCAAAGGCAAAACAAAGATAGCTGCTGGATATTTTCTCTTCGGACACCCAAAGAAGATCATGACTTGTACACACAATTTTGGAAGAATTTATTGTTTATTCACAATTATTGCTTTTCTGTTCTTGCCTTGATTTACTTTTGGCAAGCTATGTTTCCTTTTATGAACTGTCCTGGGGCTTTAATCATAAAACCTGTTTTGACCCATGAATGTGAGCAGAGTAGAGCGCATCTTGGTTCTTATTTTCGATATGCCATGTATTCTGCAAAAAAAGATCACTTTCCAAGTAGATATAAGCCTTTTAACTCAAATTCCATAAAAGAAAAATCCGGAATAAACTTACAATTTAGAACTAAAACCAGCTGAACATCATCAAATCAGGCCAGGCACAGCCAAGACATAGTTCCTTGGGTAGCAAAAACAGTTTTTATAGCAAAAAATCCTTTGGCCATTGACCACAGCAAAATCTGATTACAACAAGAAGAGACAGAAGGCAGAAGAGATACTGATTAATTTGATGAATTACTCCTTAAAAATATTTAAGAGTTTAATGCTCCAAAAATAAGCACAATTTTTAAAAATTTCTTTGATATTTATAAACTATTTTAGAAACATTGTAGTGTGACTATCTCAAGATGGCCAATATCATGTTTATTTCATCCAACTGAGAAGCAATGGTAAGTGCAGTGAAAAAGAGAACAGGAGAACTTTTGCAATGGAGTCACTGTCTTGTAATGTGGTTGTACATAGCCATTTAAATTAATTACAATTAAATAAAACTAGAATTTGTGTTCTTATTAAATGAGGCATGATTCAAGTTTCAGCAATCATTGTGATTAATGGCTGCCCTGTTGAAAAGGAGATATTTAAAATTATTCTCAATAATTCTCAAATCACAGAATGATCAAGGAATAGTTATAGTCCTGTGGGCTCAGTGATTTATCCTTCATATCAGAAAGAAGTTACATAATAGAGTAGTCATATCTCCTCTTTGGATAAGTAGATATAGTTTATCATTATTTGAAAATACTAGCTTTTGATTCCTTTTCTGTCGATGTGGCTTCCAGCCCTGTAAGTTCTTTTGGTCATATGAATATGAATGCACCTGACAAGTGCCATATCTCTTTATAAGCTGTAATGATCACAGTTTTGTTCATCTCCTCAAGGTGAACAAAATTAACATGCTGAGCAGTCCAGATAGCTCAGTGGGCTAAAGCACCTGCTTAGGCAGAGTATAGCAGCTGAGGTTCGATCCCAGGATGCCCTGAGGTTGGGTGTGGTGACCCATACCTGTAATCCTAGCACTTGGGAGGCTGAAAACAGGAACATCACTACAAGTCCAGTCTGTGTAGTGAGACCCTGTAGAGCCTGTACTAAATACAAAAAAAGAAAAAAGAAATCAACATGCTCTTAGTAGAACAGTCAAGTGAAGATTCCTGCTAAGATATTCAATAAATCTTGGGTTCTAGAGATCAGAAGAAAAGTTTCAGCAGGTGACAAGGTTTAGGCATATACCTTTTGAGTTTAATCACTGAAACTTGGGAATAGGTGCTACTACCCATATACAATTCAATGTACCAGAATGCTTTGAAAGTGAAACCTAGATGAGCAGCCATTTGGTAAACTTCTAGCATATATATTCATCATTCTTTATACAATAGATGACACAAATTGCATCTTTGAAGATTGCTCCAACCTCCAAACACGTTTCAGTGGATATGACAGTGCCTATGCCACAGAGGACAAGGTTCTCTGACTAAGCCAATCACTTTGTCTCACTTATCCCTTGATGCTAGCAATCAGCGCAAAGACTTTTATTTTATTATTTGTTTTATTTCTCATAATCAATAAGAAATGATAAAAGTACATATGAGACTTCTAAACAATATAGATCTTTTTTATTTGGGTAGGAACTCACATAGTGTGACTCCATGTGTGATATGAACTAATTTCATTTGGTGGTATGTGGAGTTGAGCACAAGGCTTTGTTATGGATCAGCTCAGAAAACGAACAAGAACAGAAGCTGAACTGAAATTTAAAAGAGCTATTTATTACTGAGCTCAGGGTCGTCAGTCAGTTCTCATGCAGTTGAAGAAATCAATGACAATGAGGTTCATTTGTTGATGAGGTTCATCTGCTACTCTTGTCAGAAGCCAGCCCACCAAAAGAGGGATGGCCTCCAGAGACCCCAAGCCATGCCCTGACCACCCAGGCAGCCACTAGAAGTGAGACTGTATGGTAAGTGCATTAAGTTTGCCTGGTTGATTTCTGATGTTACTCAGTTATTTCATGCTGATAGTAAATACAGGTATGACCTTCCAGATTATATTTCTCAGAAGTAATATTGCCAGACGTTTTATAATATATTGTGTGTTCTAATTGGTAAAAATTATTAGACACTTTTCATTCAATATTTATGGGTGTTTTTCAATTAAAAGGCAAAATTTTTCTCTATTCTCTTACTACAGATAAATTCTGAATTCAAAAACATACAAGTAAAAAAAAATAACTTGCTGATGTCACTGTTTGTTCACAAGGTGTAATTAGGGAAATATGCCAAAGTGTACTTAAATTACTTAAAAGCATTTACAGTAAAAATAAGGTATTAATTGTTTTTGTAAGTTCTCAAAATTTAGAGAAAACTATAACTAAATCTAGAGGGACTTATAGCAAACTGTCAGACTCCATAAATAAAGGGGTGTAACAACTAGTGAGTTACAATTGCTATCCCTCAAAAAAGTTTATAAATTTACCTGTTATTTTGAATGCTGATGCTTTGATTATATATGCTCTAATTTCTCAGAAAGTCTGTTATTTCCTAGAAAATACAAAAATCCAGGTAATCGTGCAGATAAAATTTAACAAATATGCTAGATTAAGATTCATTTTACTGGGATCTACCGTATTTTGTCTATGGAGAAACATACTAAGGCCTTAACTAACTGTCCACCTCATACAGCCCAGGTTACCTGAGCCTTCTCGGGGTTTCCTGCCTCATTACAAGAGAAGCTATCTTCACATTCCTCGGGTCCAGCTACTTGCAGGAAGCCTTAAAATCAGAGTTATATCTTGTTGAGTGAGCCCCAGACATTTGACACAAGCCACTAGAAAGAGAAATAAATAAGTATTCATGATGGAGTTAGAGGAAATTGAGCCCTAGATGTCTGACACAAGGTGCTAGAGAGAGAAAAAAAAAAGTGTTCATGATGGAGTCAGGAAATTTCAGGTGAGGTGGTCATGAGTCTTCCCCTCTCAGCCTCAGGGAACCCATGTTAACTGCCAATATGAGGAGAAAGCCTGTTAAACTTTTAATAGATGCTCATGGAGATTTGTCGGTGGTTACCCAGCCAGTGGCCCACTTGCAAACTGGAGAACACTCAGTGTTTTCCTTAAGTCTGGCACAAGATAAAAAAGGGAAAAAGGTTATTACATTCCAGATCTGCTAAGTGTTTACTGTATCCTGTTAGTGTTATTATTTGGCCTATGTATGTTTAATTGTTTATTGGCATTGTCTCCTTCAGATTTAAAACTATTCTGCCTACCCAAAATAACAATGCCTGATGTTTATTGAGGGCCTTTAGGTAGAACCTCTGGAGAGTATTTCTGACTGCTCATCAACAATTATGGCCCCTGTCAGCCTGAAGAAACCATGATGGCCATCACCATTCATTTCCTCATGGCAGTTTGTGTTACTTATTCAGAGGGGTAAATGTTGCAGGCAGCCAAGTTAGATAAAAATATTATAGGCAGTCAGACAGTTTAGGCCTTCAAGGAGACAGCACAGAAGACAACTTATGGGGCCAGTCAAATAGCTCAGTGGATTAAAGTGCCTGCAAGCAGCACAGGGGCCAGGGGTTTGATCTCTGGGTCTGCCATGTCGGCCCCACTCCCAGGGCACACTGAGACAGCAATTGAGACAGTGCATGGTGGCCTGGCCTATGATTCCAGCACTTGGGGGCTGTAAACAGGAGAATCACTACAAGTCCAATCTAGTAGTGAGATCCTAAACACCCTGTAGAGCCTTCCCTAAAAATACAAAGAAGAACAAGAAGAAG